>NW_003315294.1:0-16315 GCF_000151505.1 Trichophyton verrucosum HKI 0517 | reverse complement strand
GGAAAATGGAAAGAGCTTCTTACTTCGGCAATACGACTTGAATGCGAATCTGTACTCGCAGACCTTGAATGATACCTAGCTCCGGGAGTAGTCAATGCAGAGAATGGTCGGTCCGGAGACACCGAGCATTTCATACTCCCGCTTGCCGTTCTTTTCTGCCCCGGTGTGAGCTGAACAACGCTCCTAGCGCTGGGTGGACTATGAAAAAGGGTAGATGATATTGTGTCATGGCCAGAGTCCACCCTTTCCAGCGGTCGGGGAAATGAGGTCGCCTGGAGCTGTGACAGTGACCGAGGTTGGTCAACTTGGGAATTTGTGCCGGAACTCGCGCCTGGATCGGTTCCAAATTGAAGAGACGATGACGTGGATGGAGGGGAGTTTGAATCGCTGGCATCTGCCACGGACGATTGGGTGAGGTCACTGGCGGCAGCTCTCAACGGAGGAGAGACATCATGTCCACTAGACGCCGAAACTGGACATTGTGTGCTCATATTTATCGAGTCAGAACGCGCTGCACGGCCATCCATGGCAGACTCGCAAGAGGGATACGGAGGGATCGGGATAGATTGATGTCTTATCCGGACCTTATCTGGAGTGGCGGCTGCTAGATCGAGGATGGTGAGGAGACGACGTTGTGATTGTGGGAAGAATTATCCTCGAGGAGGGTTCTTTTTTATTTTTCCGCTCCTTTTGTTGACTTCCAGCAAGTAATAGCGGCCTGACGTAATTTGATTAGAGCTACCAACGCCGCATGGCGAGAGTTCTTGGTCAAGCGGTTTTGTGTGGCTTCGAGCCGTGGTTGCGCATGTTTGTCAGTGACTCGAGTAAATCCGACGTCCAGTGAACAGCCCGACTAACGCAGGGAGCAGCTCTCGAGAGCCAAAACACACCCTGCTGTCACGGGCACGCTTCCCAGTCACTCTCCTGTCTCCTGTATTTTCTTTTTCCTCCTCGTCCTCCTGTCAGGCTCGTCAAGTCGCCTTTTTTTCCTTTTGACGTGGGATGTTGAAGAGAGTTGAAGATCTTTTTTGAGACGCGTCGCGCCGGCACGTGATGAAATAGGTCACGTGTATATAAAATTAGCCGCGGAAGGGAAAGGATAGAGAGAGAAGACGGTCAAGATGAAGATGAAGACAGTCAAGATAAAGATGAAGACGAAGGAGTTGAAGGAGAAGAAGAGATAGGCTGAAACGATCTAATCACTGCTTTTCCTGGCCAGCCTACAGTTACGCCATGTATACGGGGATTATATACAAAATGCTTGCTCCAAAAAGAAAACACGGATATAGATATATGGATACACCCTCACTTCCTCTTCTTAAACTTGCTCGAACCTCCCTCTGCTTCATTCTTCCTCTTCTTGCCTTCCCGGCTCCAGAACTCATCTCGCTCTTTCTTCTCTCGAGCCTCCTTTTTCTCTAGGTTCTCTGCGACTTTTGCCCGGTAGACCTTCCGCCTCTCCTCCTGAGCAGCTTGTCTCTTAGCAACCTTCTCGTTTCGAAGCGTAGTGAGCTTCTGCATGAGGTCGCGGGCTCTCTTCTCTTCCCCACCCAGGACAACGGCACGCTTCTGCAAGTACGTCTCCTTCTTGCGCGGCCGCATCTTGGTGATCTGGGATTTGAACGGGAGGTCAGCTGCTAGCTGTCTGGGTACTTTCAGGGGGTTGAAGTGTCTGGCCTGCCGTTCAATTTTGCGGTAGGCAGAGTCCTTCTCCAGCGGGGTAGGAATATCCAGATCTCGCCGGACTTCTCCGGTAAGACGCATGCCTTGCCAGGTAGCTCCTGTGCCGGTTTCGGAGTCCTTGTAGTCAAGGAGATTGGTTACTGGATTGTAGTAACGGGCAGGCTTGACGGGATACCAGGTTCGAAGGAAGACAATGTCGCTCATCAAGATCTTGTCCTCAAACGTGGCACGGAAATGGCCATCTGGTTTGCTCAGGGCACGTTTAATCTGACCTCGAATACCAGAAACGGTACGAATGGCGGCTCCTTCAAACTTGGCAATTTCAAGAGACGAGTTGAACATATTCTTGATAAACGCCGTGTTTCGGAAAATCTTGTAAGGTTGGCCGGTGAGCTTCAGCTTCTTGACAATCTCAGTGTTTTCGTCAACGCTTAGAATGACACCGCTTGCAGCTATCCTGAATCCAGGGTTCTTGTTCGAAAAGGACTGAACACAGCAGAAGCCCGTGTTAGGGGCAACCAGGGGCCCGTAGAAGGTACCAAAGCAGTGCATATGCTCGGGCGTGTACTTCAGCATCCTGTTGCGAGTTCGAGAGTCTGAGATACTGTAGACTGGCATTGTCTGGAATCGACGCCAGCCCAGCGAGAAGATAAGAGGATCATTCGTCTTCAGGATCTTCTTATGCCAACGATGGCGCTTAATTCGGACCTGGACAAAGCCAAATCGATCTTCAGTAGGCGCCAAACCCCCAACAATGATCGGGAATCGAGGATTGAAACCCTCCGAGAACTCGCAGGGGACATTCTCTAGTACAATTCTAGCATATGTTCCAGCTTTGTAGCCCTCTGCTCGTGCTCTCGACAGTGCATCAAGTGCGTCAAATTCAGCACGGTTGATGTCAGCTTGCTTCTGAAGAGCAGCCTTTTGTGCATCATACCATTCATCTTCGCCGAACTGCTCTTCATTTTGAGACTGCCCACCAGCTCTCGCCCCGTCTTTCGAATTAGCAAAGCCTTCTCGGTCCTCCTCTTCGAAACGAAGCTTCAATTCCTCTTTTCGCCTGGCGTTACGTTCACGTTCGGCATTAAGGTCTTCGGGCTCGCTCTCTCCCTCTTCATCTTCCTCTTCATTATCTTTGCTATCGCCGCCGAATACTTCGCCGGTTTCAAGATCTGCAAATGCTCCATCTCCTTCGTCATCAGAATCTGAGTCTCCAAATCCGCCTTCTTCATCATCATCCTCATCATCTCCAGATCCTTCCTTGCCGGTCCTGTTTTTAGAGAACTTGACGCTCGCAAAACGTCGACGCAGCGCATCTAGATTCTCCTGATCCTGCCATTTCTTCTCCAGTTCGTCGTAGTCATACACGGGAATCATACGGTCATCTAGAACCCCTTTTTCGGCATTCGTCTTTTTGAAGAAGCCGTCAGCTTCATCCTCGTCATCCTTTTGGTCTTCTTCCATGGCATCTTCGCCACTCCATCGACGGGCTACATCTGCCGGGTTAACCGAGTCATCGTAGAGCATGCGAGTAAGCTCAGCTACTCGATAAGGGGGCTTCTTGCTAAACATCACCTTTGCATTGGCAGCCAAATTTTCTTTCCAGCGTGTTTCTCCATCTTCGTCCTCTTCGTCCTCGTAGTCACTTGGAGCACTTTCAAGTTCTTGATGTTCAACTGATGATATAGAGCCAAGATCTGAATCACTATCAGCGAAGGCAAGGTCCTCCCCGTTTTTACTGCAGGAAGTTCCATTTTGTTTTTCTCGGAACTTATCAGCAAAGTCGGCGCCGGACACTTCGTCATCCGATTCCTCTTCTATATCGCTTCCATATTGCTCTTCGTCTTCATCTTCTTCTGCGCTCTCTAGTCCATCGCCCTCATCCTCTTCTAGATCATGCGCATTATCATCGCCCTCAATGAACCGGGCTTTTCTCTTCTCGTTTCTCCCGAGATTCTCCGTTTCTTTTGGATTGATGGTGGCGGCAACACCGCTATCCCTGAACAGCTTGACTCCAGCGGCAGTATCTCCCAGCAGTTTTCTTTCTCCCTGTAAACCGATAATCATCTGCTCTCCCAGGCCCCTTTCTTCAGCCTGTTCGTTGTCGTCGTCCCTGTTGAATGTATTGGTTTTGACGTCGATGTACACGGCATCTTTATCAACCAAAACACCACCAACATCTGCCATGGGGGCAAAGAGAAGCTTCTGTTTTTCGCCTAATCGTTTTCTTCCGTTCTTTCCCGCTGCTTTTGCCATTGCCTGGTCCATAGCAGGCGTCGGACATGGGTCAGGAAGAGCTTCAATGGAAGAAACGCTAAGATCCCCGACTCCCGGAACATGTACCCTTGCACCAATAGCCGGGAAGTTAGTGCCTCGGAGGTATCCGTAAAGAGCAACAGTCCTATCACACTTTGGATTTTCTTCCTTGAGGGTGGGAGGCGTTATGTCCAGGAACCTGTCCGCTAAACAGTATGGATGTGAGTTTCTCCATATAAGTGGTCGCGGGTTCTTCATGACCGACAAAAATCGCGAAAGGTTATGAATCTCTCGATCTGGATAGCGCCCGTTTATGACTCCGGAAAGGTAGAAGAGCTTCGCGCCCTGGTATAACTCACTCCAGAACCTGTGTTTTAGTCTCTTCTTTGCCGTACGCAGCGTACTTTGTTTCTTGAATAGATCGAGATGCGTAAGAATACCAAAAACATTTCCGGGCATTCCACTTGCAGATAAAGCATTGAGAAATTCCATGGTTTCCATCTCAAAGCCATAGTTTCCGTCTATCATTAACAGCACAATATCGGCGATCTTTGCGACGTCGATCATACTCGCTAGAGAATCGGAGGGACATTCTAAAAGGGTAAGCCTTCGCTTCTTCGACGTAACGACGGTCAGAGGGCCGGAGATCGAAGTAAGTGAATGTTTCGAGTATCGTTTGATCAACGACTTGATGAGAGTGGTTTTCCCAACCTATGTATCAAACGGCTCGTTAGCTGTGTCATTCCACCCATTCTCTTTGAAACGTTTCCAATTGACGTACTCCCGGCGGACCAACGACTGCGACAATAATTGGCGGAGGGTCCTCAGGAAGGCGATCCACGAGTGGGACATGTAGCCTTTTTTCTTTTATCTATCAGACCGACATATTAGCAAATTGCAGACTCTCAGTGGTATCCCCGCGCAAACTCGAAACCATGTACGTACATCATGGGACCTAGCTGCCTGCCTCTGCAGCTTCCCTGGGTTATTGACAGCAAACGCCTTGGGGTTAGGACCTGTTAAACATCACAATCGTCCTAATTAGCAGTCATGATCACTTGTGCATCTTTGCGGAATGAAATTTCGGAAGCTCAACGTACCTCCATGATCCTTCTTCTTCCCCTTCTCCTTGGACTTCCGATGGGGTCTGTTGGACTGCTCCTCCATGGCCAAAGAATTTCCCAGGCACAACAACCTATATCATCGCTAAGCCAGTAGAAGGTTGACCGCATTCAAAATGAAAGTCCTCTATCTAAGCTTTTATCAATCTTTTTTATTTTTTATTTTTTACACTTTGACAATAAATTTTTGTTAGTCATTCATTACATAATCTCAGGATATTACATAATAGAAACATTAAGCGCCAGCCGCCCTCGAAAGTCGCTTAGTATCCGTGAATCCCAGCCTCGCAAGGTCATCCGAAAAATGGCAACCCGGATAATTCGACAAGAGGCCAGGGTCCTCAGAACGGCGCGGGATAGACGACGTTGATTGGACTGCACTGCTCAACTACGCATGAATTGTGGCATAAGGGCGTCACCACACCGCCAACTAATTACAGAGATGCTTCCAAGGTTTCGGCAATGGCCCTCGTATTTAGCTCACTGCTGATGGGGCCTTGATTTATCAGCCGGTGAGCAATGACTACAAGATGGTACGCCATTTCCAACCCATCCAGGCAACGAGAACTTCAAGCATAAGCGCAATTTTTTTGGAATATATTGTGTGTATATATATGTATATATATCTTTATATATATCGACCATGAGTTCCGGAGACAGTTCCGCGACTGTCCGGTTGGCCACGGTCTCCAACCGTGCAGCCAAAGTGTCAAAAGAAACAGCAGCAAACAAGATGTGGGATGTCTTCACAGATCTATACGATGCTGCCACCAACGAGAATGGATTTGTCAATGTCGGGGTGGCAGAGAACTTCTTGATGCATGGCACATTACTGGACTATATCCGTACACATGCAGACTTACCTCCCCACTACCTGACATACAATGATGGAGGGGATGGGTCGCGGAGGCTGAAGACAGCTGCCTCGCGGTTCCTGAACCGCCATCTGAAGCCTGTGGTACCACTGAAACCCGAGCATCTGATGGTGACTAATGGGGTATCGGCTGCCATCGAGCATTTGGCATGGGCATTTACAGATCCCGGCGAAGGTATCCTGCTCGGCCGACCTCATTACGGGGCGCTTTTACCAGACATGACATCTCGTCCCGAAGCGGAGGTGGTTCCCGTATCGTTTGACGATCTAGATCCGTTTGAAGTTCGATGCGTGACCAAATATGAAAGGGCATTGCTCGACTTTGAGGCACGAACGGGTAAACGGGTGCGGGCGCTGATGCTGTGTCACCCGCACAACCCACTGGGACGGTGCTATCCCCGCGAAACGATCATTGAGCTGATGAAGTTCTGCCAGCGGTATCAGATCCACCTTATCAGCGACGAGATATACGCATTGTCCGTGTGGGAGAACACCGTCGACACCGCACCCGGCACACCGCCTCCTGTAAAGTTTGTTTCTGCTCTATCGATACCAACGCAGGGGCTGATCGATGCCAACCTGCTGCACGCCCTCTGGGGGATGAGCAAGGACTTCGGCGCCAACGGTCTGCGGGTGGGAGTAATCATATCCCAATCCAACCCGGAGCTGCTGGCTGCCATCAAGGGGCCAACGCTGTACTCGTATGTTTCGGGACTATCCGACCACATTGCGTCGAGCATTCTTGAGAACGAAGGGTTCACCGACCGCTACATCACCGTCAACCAGAGGAAGTTATCTGAGTCGTACGCCTTTGTCGCTCGGGCCATGCAGGACCACGACATCGAGTATGCGGCGGGCTGCAACGCCTCGTTCTTCGTGTGGGTGAACCTGGGCAAAGCGTACCTGCGGAACAAGCAGATCCCGATCCCGGCGGATCTGACTCGCACGGTAATGGATGAGCTGATATCTAAGCGTGTGTTCCTGGCTGACGGAACGGCGTTTGGGTCAGAGAAGCCAGGTTGGTTCCGGATAGTGTTTTCGCATCCTCGGCCGTTCCTGGACAAGGCGTTGGGTAGAATCATGGCGGCGATAGGGGAGCCTTACAAGTATGCATCGAAGCCCGAGTGTAGCGCTCGAGCAAAGCTATAACTAGTTAACTGTCCAGCATGGGGCTTGTCTTGGCTCTAGATCTAGACTTTCTTGTAGTATAGCTGAGCCGGGAGAAGGGGGAATGAACGAGGGGGTTGTTTGGAATAATTTGGAATAATAATGCTCATTATTCTTGGGAGTAATACTCCGTAGCTATGTCCGGAATGCATAGGGGGTTTGTTTGTTGTTCTAGCCGTGACTATCAACCGTTCCGATATACATACATATTTCTCGGCATTTCTGTGCTACGGCTCTAGACTTCTCCCTTGTATGACGAGCCACATGGCAAGAATGACAAGAAGTGGTACAAGAGTATATTTGATGTTGTAGAAGGCGAGGATGGCTGAAACCGCCATCGGGTAGCACCAACTCTCGGCCCTTTTTTAGGTAGTCGACGAGTAAAACCAACTACCTAAGTTAGCTTCCGTCTCGTCTCCGTCCTCCCCCTTTCTTGTCCCCCGCCGGGTGACCGCTACATAGAGTCCACCCTAAGCAGCGCTGAAGCCACTCTTCCATCCGAGCAGACCATGCCTATAACACCTTCGCTACTTTAATCTGTGCTACTATGGGCATTCCTGATCGGAGATTGCTTATACTACTGGTTTGTTATAGTGTCGGTGCACTTCTTTGCTCCGTGAGGGCGCGGGACTGATGGGCCAGCACTGACCCCTGACCCCTTTACAACCGGGTTGCTGAGCTGGCTGCTCGTCTCCCCGCATGGTGGAAGGCGAGATTCGTGTGCCAAGTGAAGGCCGACGGTCGAGTTGCATGTTGTGCGTTTCGCATTGATGAGGTGACGAGGGGAGCAAAGTGTCCGTGAGGCGTGGGGTGTATCTTACACTCTACAGATCTACATGTGTGTGCAAACTACGAAGTATGGCGAAAGAAAGTCAAGAGATAGCGAGATAGGCTAGTTAATTTGATTAATATTGAATTTTATTTTATTTTTTTCTTCGGTGGAGTGTTTATCGGTATGATTAGGGAACATGCTTTGTACATGTCTAAGCATATACCGTAGATCTCTCATAAACCATGCCCTGGCTTTCCTGCCTGCAGCCAGGAGGGAGAGGAATCTCATCTCGACAAGAGACGTAAGCAAAAATGCGGTGGACTAAGGAGATGCAAAAGTGGTGGTTATAGATGCAGGTGAGATGTGAGGATCAATGTAGCCGAGAGAGTAGGGAGATGGGAAGGGAAAAGAAAACAAAGAAGGGTGAGGTATCATCCGTCATCAAATCATGAACGCCGTCCCCCCCTAAAGACCAAATCCGCCCAATAAACAAATAATAAAAAAGGAAAAATGCTAGAGACGCCTTTTGTTTTGAGTATGCCGAAAGAGATGAAAAACAAAGCAAGGGTATATTATGCATGCAGTTTGATAAGAGTAGAGAAAGAGGAAAGGAGAGCAGTGGATAGACGAGTGCCTTAAAAGGCGGCAATCATCGTCTGAGCTGTCCTGGCCGGGTTCCTAGGCGGCAGGAAGAAGCCCTGCTCGACAAAGGAGGACTGTTCTTCGGGAGACAGTCTGGGGCTGGCGGGCTGCTCTGCATGGATATCCTTGCCAACAGCCTTCTCTGGAGCCGTAGCAGCAGTAACTGCAGCAGCAGCAGCAGCCACGGCAGAGAAGGAGTCGAAGGTGGTGCATGGAGGAGAAGGGGGCATGTCGTCTTCGGACTCCTCATCAGAGTCGTGCAGAAGCTCTGGCGGCTGGTGTTGCCGGGACGAAGTGCGAGTGAGAGTGAGCTCGTCTCCGTCGTCATAGTCGTAGTCGCCGTAGTCATCGTACTCTTCTTCTCCTTCGTTGTCATTGTCGTTGTTGTCGTTGTCGTTGTTGTTGTTGTTGTTGTTCAGGCCGAGGTCGAAGTCCCTGTGGGTAGCGGGAGAGAACTTGATCGGGTATAGCTCCGCAGCCGCAGCGGCAGGACTGCTCTGTTGACGCCGCTTGCTGGCGATGTCGACCAGGAAGTCACCGTCGGTCTCATAGTCTGAGGAGTCGTCAGAGTCGCTGTCACTGACGGCGTCCCACTCCCCGGTCTCGTTGTCGCTGTCGCCCTCTGGCTCGTCGTGTCTGACAACGGTGTCCAGCCATTGGATGCGCTTGCCCGAGACCGGCGCTGGTGCAGCAGCAGTTGTCGATGTTGTTGATGTAGAAGTAGATCTGGACTTGATGGCCTGGTTGTACCATGCCTCGCGCTCCCGCTCGGCCTCGGCCAGGTCAAGCATGAGGTTGTCGAGCATGTTGGCGTGTCCGACGAGCAGGCGTAGGTGGTGGTCGGCCCTGGCAGCTTCGCGGGTGAGCTTTGCCCTGGCCGTGTGGGCGAGCACGTAGGTCTCGCTGAGCGACATATCTCTCTTCTTCAGATGCATTGCGGTGAGTCTGGGTGTATTCGAGTGTGTGTGTGTGGTGATGGTAGAAGCAAAGCAAAGCAAAGCAGGGAGAGGGAGAAAAGAGCCAGGCCGGGCCGGAGTCTTTTATATATGTAGTTTATTATTTTTTTTTATTTTATTATGGATGGCTATCTCCTTTCTCCGTTCGACGTGAGTCAGGCAGCGAGTTTTCTTGCAAGACCAAGAAGAATTGAAAACTCAAAAAGCGGATGACTGGACTGGTCAGATAAGTCCGAAGCTAGTGAGCGATCGCAGAGGCGCAAAGAAGGGCGGTGGGGAGGAGGGAATCCTTGCTCGGTTCCTTGCTGGCAAAGTCAATCTGTTGATTGCAGAGTAATCAGGGCGACGGTGGTGAGTCGAGAGAAGCTGAGCTGAGAGAAGCTGAGTAGTAGCTGAGTCGAGACGAGAGTATTTCTTCTATCTTTCTCAAGGAGTCTACGGAGTATATACAGGCAGCGAGGGAGAGATATATATAAGTACGGAGTAGTAGCCGGCGAGTGACCTGACGAGTGACTCGACCCTCCCGTCAGTTCCTCCGGCAGCGAACGACAACAGTTTGTCCGTCCGTCTTATCCGCTCCAGGCAGCCAACAGCCAAACAACCAAGCGACGGCCGCCCAGGGCAAAAAGCAAAGAAAGGGATCGCGGTGGGCCGGAGGGTTTGCTACCGACCGCGTGGGCGACTCTCTCTTCCTGTCGAACTTTTCGCTGTCCCCTTTTTGCTTTTTCCGCCCTTTACTTTTCGACGCTCTTCGACTCTTATCGACTCTTCTTCCTGGCCCTGCGGCTGGGGCTGGATTCCTTGCGAATACGAAGCCCGAGCCTGCGCATCCAGCAGGCCGGTCGGGGTCTGGCGGTCAGCGAGCTTGACCAGCTGTCGGCTGATGAATCATCTCTTCTCTCTCTCTTCTCTTCTCTCGGCTTCCCTCTGGCTCCGGGGCCTTGTCGTTTAGCTCGTTCCCAGGGCCTAATCCGGCGTGCGGGATGGCGTCACTCCTGAGTAATATGAAATTAAAGATGCCATACTTAACTCTCTCTGGCGTTGACGTGCTATCACTCACTACAAAGTACTCCGTACGGACGACTATACTCCAAAGTAGTGTATTATTAATGACAGCCTATTATTACATATCAACTATCAACTGCCCTGCTGCTGCCAACTTCTGCGTCTCCAGATCGTCCATCGGCGGGATGGAGGTTTGGTCGCATTGCATGCCCAAAAGGGGCTACTCACAGCGCTGGCTGCCTGGGCGCACCCGCCCACCGGCCAAGCAATTATTAGCCCATAATTATCGATTATTATGTTCTCCTCCTGCTCCCCACGATCACTAATGCAGCTCAACTCGAGACTTTCACACAGTACAACAATACTACTACTAGTAACTCGTCTTTGCTTCTTCTTTTGCTTTTGCTTCCTTCTTGTCCTCCCCTTTTCTTTTCTCCACCTTAACTCCGGCTTGCCTCCACTCGACCATCTGGGCAGGGCTCAACCTATGATGACTCATCGGATGCTCGGCGCCGTGGTCACATGACATTCTCGGGTCTTCGGGCTCTTCGCTGGCCTCGATCTCGGACTTACAGGGCCCCTGTGGCTCCGTTTAACTCATATTCTTGGAGTATGGCTACGGATAGTAACTCTTGGATACAGTTGAGCAGGTGGGCAGACCAAGAGTTGGTCGAAGATCAGGGCCAGACCTTCTTTCTCCTCCCTCACTCAAGGTGGAAGATGCTCGTCCAGGCTTCATGGGCTGACTGACGGGAGACTCCAAAGGTAGTGATCTCTCAGCCCCAAGCCTCGGCACCAAGACCTTGGAGATGTGTCAAGTAAACAACGCATAATTCCTCAGTCCATCGTGGGTAACACTGTTGCCTGGCTAACGACAGCGTGGCCTGAGGATAGCATCTCACAACGCCATACTCGGCTATGCACAGAATCTCGCTGCCTGCTGCGAGAATACGTAGGCACCTCAGACATGGGTGTGATGACGTCAGGCACCGACGTTGACTGATGCCGGCCTTCCGTTGCAGACTTTCACGCATCCTTGTCCGTCCCGGATGAGTGAGGGAAGCGCGAGGGAGAAGAGTATCAGATGCGCGCGGTAGTCGGAGCATCTTTGTTCACCTGCGTCGGGGCCGAGATGGCCCATATGACGCACAAAACGGCTTTCTTTATGCTATGCACAAAACATGCAGCTAGCTATGTACTTACTCCGTGCTCATTAACTACTAACTCCGTACTCCGTACCTTTGGAGCTTTGAAGCTCAACTGCTTTTTTAACTCCCTACATTCTCCGGACTCCGTACTCCTTGCCCGTTACGGTATCCTTTGCGTATCCCCTTCGTTTTTTAGCGTATTCGTATACGGATGCAGATTGTCCAAACGCCTAAAAAACGGGCTGAGGGTACGAAGTCTGTAGCAGGCTCTCACGGTGGCCGCGGACGCCCTGTCTCACTTCTCCGGCCAGGCACAGAAATCCATTTTTAGCAACACGAGAAAGGAGGCTGAGTGAAAGAGCCGCGCTGACATAAGCATTATAACTAACAACTAACCTCGGCTGTACGACTCTTGGCATCAATTATCCCCAATTGACTCTTGATATGAATTCAAGGTGTTAATTGTTGTTGTGGTGGTGGTTGTTATCGAATTGACATTTGAAATTGACAACATTATTATCATCGAAATTGTCGAAATTGACTTTGACACCGGCAATCCGGCAAGATGACTCCTCCGCCGCCGCCAGCCTACGACGCACCCGCCGACTCCCCCATCTACGCCAACAAGGAGCTCTACAGCCGCATCGCCAACTGCCCCTCCCGCACCTTGCAACACTCCTCTCTCATCCGCCCTCGCTCCGCCCACGCCTGGACCGTCCGCGCAGGCCAGGTATGCCGCATCACAGCCCCCCAAGGTGCCCAGGTAGGCGACCTCAACATCTGGAACGCCCATAACCCCCGCGAGCGCTTCTGGGCCTCCCGAACCCGCCAACTCCACCAATCCCACGTCTCTACCTTCGACCGCCTCTGGTCCTGTCTGCCCTACATGAGGCCCCTGGTCACCATCACCGCCGACACTCTATCGACATACGGCGTCGACAGCTCCGGCGGGCGCGTGCACGATCTCCTCGGAACCCGCTGCGACCCTTACATCCACCACCTGATGACGGGCGAATCAGATGATTTCCACTGCCACTCTAACCTCGTGCGGGCCGTTGCCCAGCACGGCCTTGTAGAAAGCGATGTGCATGATGTGCTTAACGTGTTCCAGGTTACCGGTCTTGACTCCAAGGGGCGGTATTTCATGGGCACCAGTCCGGCCAAAGTAGGCGATTATTTTGAATTCTTCGCCGAGCAGGACGTCCTTTGTGCGCTGTCCGTTTGTTCTGGGGGAGACTTGTCGCAGTGGGGGTGGAAGGGGAGCGAGCAGATGGGCGATACGACTAAACCTTTGGGCGTGGAGGTTTATACGCTGGATGACAAGGCCGTGCTGGAAGGATGGAAGCCCCTTGAGCCGTCTGCCTATACGGGCCTACATGGTCTCCGTATGCCAGCCAGAGGGCAGGATGGCCTTGACGGTGTATAAAATCGTCAAGTGCTTGACGGGCGGAGACTTACTTACCGTCACTGTATATATACGAGGTAGACGCTATTTTTCTTGCATGTAGTAGATAACTATACTTAGATCTGGTCGTTGTGTTTTGTGGGGCGGGCGGCATAACGTTATCCTCAGCATTGTATACACGAGTTAAACCAAAATGAAAAAGCAATCTAGATGGCTGCCCCTCACATCGTTTTCATGTTATGCAAAACGTTATGGACTGAATATATATACTGCTTCCTCTTCACGACTGCGACAAGACACTCCAACAGCCATCAGTCAGCTACTTCATCATTATCCAACCAAAGTCGACAAGTCTATATATATAGATCATCACCCAAAACAACCAAGATGCCTCGCTTTATCAGCCCCTTTGACGAAAGTCACCTTTTCTACCGCGACTACAAGCCAGCAGACTTCCCTGCCCCCTTCAGACCCGACGAGGCATCCCTCAACAATGAATGGCGAAAGCCTGCCCTCGTCTTCCTCCACGGCTGGCCAATGTCCTCCATCATGTTCGAAAAGTTGACTCTCCCGCTCTGCGAAACCTATCGATTCCGCTGCATCGCACCCGACAGACGAGGATTCGGCAATAGCGATTGGATGGGTTCCAAGCCCGTCAAAAAACCAATCGACTATGACGTGTTCGCCGCAGACCTAGCTTATCTGCTGGAGAAGCTTAAAATCGGCCCGTTTGTTTTCATCGGTGCTAGCATGGGACCTGGTGAAGCGGTACACACGTATATGAACAGTGACTATGTGCGAGAGAACTGCAGGGTATGTAACCTCCTCTCTCGTCGATTTTTGGCAACGGGACTGAACTTTCTACTTATAGGGAATCATTGGCATTGGAGCCGCACTGCCATTCCCGCTTCAAACCCCAGAGAATCCAACAGCAACTTCTCGAGAGGCATGGGACGATATCCTGCATAACCTCCGCTACAATCGTCCGGCATATACCAAGGCGGCTTTACCCGCTATCCTAGGCCGAGATGCAGGCTGTGAGGTCAGCGATGAGTTGATACAGCGGTATACCGAGCTGGTTCTCAGAGAGGATGCGCAGGCAGTGGAGCGATGCGTCCAGCTCATTTCTTCAACGGATTTCACCGAGAAGCTGAAGAAGTTGGAGAGCGAGAGTGATCTCCGCATTACTTGTCTGCATGGTGACAAGGACTCTCCTGAGTCGCAGGTTGTCATGTTGAAGAAGATTGTTCCCAGGACGGTGGTGAAGATATATGAGAATGCTGCTCATGGTAAGTCGCTATCCAGCATTTTTCTTTGGGTATCTTTTGGCATTTGACTAATTCGTGGCCCCTTAGGACTGACGGATACTCATCACGAGCGCGTCATTGCTGATATCCTGGAATTCCTCAACGATGTCAGGCTGTAGAGCGTGGAGGATCTGTTCGATTCCGACGCTTCCAAGATTATATTTACCATCGGGAGTCTCCCTCCCTAGGAGGAGTAGGGTACTATCTTAAAGCTTTACTTGTTGCCATCAAATAATGTCTAGATACCCTAAGTTACCTGAGGTTTTGAGGGTTTTCCCTAAGGCTATAATTGAGTATTATTGAGTTTTTGGTGCGAAAAAAGGTTGGCTGAAGGTTGGGCGATGTCATGTTTATTTCCACAACGCACTAGTTAAATACACAGGCTTTTATCTCTAAAAACTGCTGAGTGCGTCTTCATAAGGTGCTGGCAATAGCACCATAACGTTATGCTTATAGACGAAAAACACGGGAATTTCAGCTTCATCAACTCAATTAATGCGCCGAAGGAGATACGAGATATACTGCTTCAGGAGTCTAATTGGGCCAGCAGCCTATCATATATTCGGATAGCGAGAGCCTCTTCAGGCCACATATAAATATAGAAATGACCACCATGGAGTCTCCGCCGTATCTTCGTGGTGATGGCATCCAAGTGCGAAGATACATGACGACAGCAAGATGACGGCAATGAACAAGCAGAAGAGAAAGCTGACGACATTGTCGTCCCTGATCTTGCTGAAGATGCGGCCGAGAGAAAGAGAGTGCTTAACGTCCTTGCACAAAGGAGATACAGTACGATGCCTTTTCGTTACTCCCGTAGATCGAGACTGCTGGGCTAATCGCGTGCATAGGACAACGAAAGAGAGAACAATTAGCTGAGCTTGAAGCAAAGGCTAGACAAACACAGCCAAGGACTCCCGAATCAAGCGAGAAGGTTACATCTCCTGGCTCGGAGTCTTCGACCGGCCGGGCGTCGGTGAACCTGTCAGAGACAATTGGAGAACAGGCACCTACGCCTCCCCAGCTGGATGGCGACGCTCCGCCAACTTTTGGCAATGGGCCTCTATCCTTCTCATCATCCTTGGATGGCCAGACACAAATACTGGGAGAGTCCCTTCTAGACCTGACCAGTATACCGGAATTTACTTTCGACCCTTCCTCTCTATCGGCTATAGGCTCTTTATCGGCTATGGGAGCAGAGACACCTCCACCCAACCTCCCTTCGCCCCCAGCGGATCTCCAGCTCTCGCCCACAGCACGGACGTCGCCCAGTCTGTCTATGCTTTCCCTGCAGTTCCTTGCAAACTATCCCCAGGACGATACCCAGCCGCTCTCCTCGGCGTTGCAATCATTCCAAACTTCCAACTTTACCTTTCCTGACGATAAGATTCTGGAGGTCCCGCCCCTGACCCTCTTGCGGGCTATGCTCACTATAGCGACCCGATTGAAACTAACTGAATATATCTGGAACCTTGCGGGTATAAGCCCATTTTACACCGGCCCAACGGGTCTCGGCGCTGATGTAGCCCAACATATGGACCTGGCTGGTATCCCAAGGAATTTCCATCCAACGCCTACCCAACGACTGGTACCGCACCATGCGATTCTGGACTTGCTGCCCTGGCCTAGCGCGAGAGATAAGTTGATCCAGGTCTTTAGCTTACCGGTGCAGTTTCGGCCTCCTGCAGCGGCAGATCCGATGGGCTTGATGGGCTTGGTGTACGATATTGAAGATGCTGGCGAAGGACTGAGAGTCAGTGGGCCGGACCCGTTCTCTCCTGAGATGTGGGAGGTTGGTCAACTCGTCTTTCAACGCTGGTGGTGGGCGTTTGAAGGAAGCATAGTGGAGAGAAGTAACCGCCTGCGAAACGAAAGGGGAAAACAAGGGCTCATCCTGGGAGCTGGACCTTGAAGCTGAATGAAAGGCTCAACTCAGGCCTTCCTCTCTTTTTTGAATCCCGCTGGGGTCTTCGCCAGGC
>NW_003315293.1:0-96546 GCF_000151505.1 Trichophyton verrucosum HKI 0517 | reverse complement strand
GCGAGGCGCCTCGAACAGCAACAGCTTGAGGCTCACCAATCATCCTTGTAAGGCAGAGTTTTCCAGCCATTTCATCTTCTCCATGGCTTCACTCTGTTACATGCTGCAGGCCGCAGCTTTAAGGCGAGTCCCTTCATTCGCGCCATCAGTTAAGAAAACGTCATCCCGCAACTGGATTGTGTGGGAGAAAAGTTAGAGATGCACTTTGGTGGAGTGCACAGGGGGGCGCCCGACAGCAGGATTCCTGCCCGAAGGCCTCTATTTTGGTGAAGAAAAAGGAAGCATAAATCGTTGGCGCTAAGTTTGTATGGTCCTTGCCCCATGATAAGCCAGTCTGGAATGCGAGGCCTCCACAGGGCGAGTTTCTTCTTTATATCGTGCAGCTGGTGGTGCTCTTGCTGTGTGGGAGTCGACCACCGAACGTGACCCCGAGTAGCCAACGAAATGCAGCCGAGTCTACCGGATGAAGCCTGAGTTACTGGATTGCCACTGAAGTTGACCATCTTACTCTGTATCCGGGTGTTTGCCGGGAAAGCAAGGATAGGTTCTGCGCGGACATTAGTGGTCCGAGTATATGAGCTGGGAACCAGATCTCAAATCGGAAATAGAGGAATGTCATAGTGATGTGTTTGTTTCGAAAGTGGTGGTGCATTGAGTAAGACTGTGGCTGATTTGATATACAGGAGTATGATGTGAATACCCTTGTGAGGACATTATTCAAATTTCATGGACCCTATATGAAGATGACTTGTTGGCCATTGATATGGCAGAAGGGTTCAGAGAATGACGTTATACGATACTCAGGGCTTCAGCAGCAACTTGCCAGTTGTTTTCCTTCCTTCGATATCCTATGCCGATTGAAAAATGAAGTCAATTTTCTCGTTTTGTGAAAGACTTTGAACTTGAGGGAGACTGACCTTATGTGCTTGCTGAATATCCTCAAGTGGGTATATCTTATAGATGCTTGTTTTTAACTTCCCTGCCTCAAGCAACTGGAAGAGTTCGTTCATATATAGGTCAAACTCTTCACGGGTATATATATAATTGAAGAGAACAGGGCGGCATATCTTAATATTCTTCCCTGCGAGCATCCTACACGGACCATGTTAGACTGTCTGCACGAGGGCATACATACGAAAAATATGGAGGAAACACTCACGAAATTGGGAATGGAGGCACAACACCACTAGAGTTTCCGAAGAAAACTACAGATCCTTTCCGCCTGACAGCCTTGAGACTGTCTTCCCAGGTATCCTTGCCCACTGAATCGTACACTGCGTTCACACCCTCGCCACCGGTGACCTCCATCACCTTATCCAGCCACTTAGCACCCTCCGTGCTCTTATAATCAATAACCACATCCGCACCCAGGCCCCTGACGAGTTCAACCTTTTCAGGCCCCCCCGCAGTGCCGATGACTTTGGCACCAGCTAGCTTGAGCAACTGGGTCATGATGATACCTGCTCCGCCAGCCGCAGCATGAAGAAGAATCCAGTCACCTTTCTTGACCTCGTATGCTTCCCGGATGAAGGAAAGGCAAGTGGCACCAGTCAGTAACACGGCGAGCACATCCTCGTCGGAGACACCCTGGGGAATCTTTGCTACTCTGTATGCTGGTGGGGTGCTGTACTCTGCATATCCTGCAGTTCCGATCCATGCTACGCGATCACCAACAGCGAAGTTGTAAGGGTTCGGGCCGGGACCTAACGCAACAATGGTACCAGCGCCTTCTTTGCCCAGAATCTCAGGTTTGGTAGAGTCATATACACCCTTCCTGAAGTATGTGTCGATGAGATTAATGGCAGTAAGATTGTTTTTGACAAGGACTTCCCCTTCCTTGGGTGAAGGGACGGGCAAGTCCATTCTATACTCAAGGACTTCGGGGCCTCCTATCTTGGAGACTAAAACCCCCTTCTGAGAAGTTGGAAGAGAAGTCATATTGCGGTAGATGGATGGTAATCTTCTGGGAGCCGAAGTGGTATAGCCGAAGCCGTGGAGCCCTGTCTGTACCTTGAGATTGAACGCGGGGTTGACTGGTGGATGTGTATACACCCTAGGGATGAACAGCCTTTTCACAACCGCGGATATAGCAATACTTTGTAAACTTGTCTTCATTGACTACAGATAGAGCCTGTAGGCATTGGATATATCGCTTGACTTGACGTTTGGGAGAAGTTGGTCGTTTCTCGTGTTCTAACTAATGTTTATGACGAAAGATGTTGATAACTAAGCTCGCGGAGTTAGTCGGTATTTATCTCCCCACATCAGCTACATAGCCGAAGGTTGGTTGAAGATGGTTGAATGTTTATACGATGGGAACTGGGCTAATTTAACTACCTAAGTACCTAGATATGCTTTGCAAGCATCTACTCTGCTGGTTGAATCATGCTGCTAAAGGACCTATGTGACACTTGCTTGCCAATGTGCGCCCATGGCCGCAGTAGAAGACGAGTTCGTATGGATCCTGCGCGCTTCCTTAATCCTCAATGTCACTCTCTTCGTCCTCATCTTCAACAGTTTCGGTCCTCTTGGATCCCCAGACAATATGGTCTCCCCTTAAATCTCGAGGCTCTTTCCAGTTCAAGATCCCTTCATTCGGCAAAGTAGTATGGAACGAGCAATAGGTGGCCATGAACTTGTCAAAGTAATGAACTCCGCAGCTGAGCTCCCACACGTTTGCATCGACCTTCATTCGAACGAAAAAGAATGGGAGAAGGCTTTTCTCCACAAAGAACTCAAACTTCATGTGTCTATAAGCGGGTGGTTCTTCACCTGGTGCAAGGTCCTCATCTGGCAGGCTGGAGTCACGCCAGGCAATCGCTCGGATTGTCCCAATTGGTTTGAGATCAGGGGCATTCTGTTCGTAGAATTCGGTGACTTCAGTCGATGGAGGGATGATTGCGGTAACTTCAAACCCATATTCATGAACGAGCTTCTCTCGTAGTTTGTTGGAGACCGCCAGTTCTCGGAATTTAACCACTTGCTCAAGGCTTCCTATAGCAGCAATTCCAAACTTAACAACCTTTCTCGCCGCGGTCAATGTCATAAATGGAATCGTGTCTGAATTTTCCACCCATTCTCGTTCTTCAGTGTACATATCAAAGAACGAATCACCGAAAAGTGTACTGCAAGCAGTGTTGAAGTCTCCCGGTGCGTTAGCATCAGCTTGGTAAGCCTTCCACAGTTGTTCGGCTGCCTGGTCAGTTATTTTGCGGGCAGCCATAATGTCGTCTCGATACTCTGGACAGACATCATGGTATATGATGTAATTGAGGAAGTTTTTGATAGTATTAGTTCCAAGCTGAACAAGCTGCTCAGTGTCGACCGCAAACATCTGGGGGAAAACAGATGATCTATAGTTATAGTTAGAAGGGTCAGCCTTCAAATAATCTAACAACCGCTTGGGACCTGATAAACGCACAAAAACCCTTTGGCAACAGTTTCAAAGTCAACATTCCACTTGTCACGGTCGTGGGGGATATTAGATGATGCAGTTGCGGTAGCGATGGCCTCTGCATCCATGGACTGGAGGTCTCGCTGGTCATTTCCTTCAAACATCTTAGGTCCAACATCGACACCGCCAAAAGCCATATACTTCGTGAAAATATGCCTTCTCTCAGGATCGAGACGTCTTTTAGCTTGGTACCTCTGGATTGCTGTCTCGAGACGCCTATATGAAAGTCAGGATAGCTGCTCGTACACCTGCAAATGCGGCCCTTGAACTCACTGGATAGCTGGCTTAGACCTGTATGTTTTAGTTAGTTATGCTTCAATGCGGAATCTCCCAGATATATCATGCTTACGGGTCATAGATAGATTTTTCCTCTTCATGCTCAGCGGGAGTCATGGGCGGGTCGACGTAGTACTCCTCGAAACCTGTGATCTTCTTCTGCTTAAGGGTTAATACCTTCCATATTTAAATGCTAAACAGCAAGATGGCATCCTACCTTGCCCTTCTTCCCTTTGGATCTCTTCTTGGACTTCTTCTTCACGGGAACCGATATTGTCTTGTCCAAAGACTCCGCGATGGTTTTTTCGCCCTCGATGACCTGGTTCTCACTGGCTGCTTCCACATTCCCGTTATTATTCTCACCAATATCCTCCTTGTTTTCGGCCTCTAGCTGGTCACGATCCTCATCAGCCAGCTTTTTAGGACGATGGGGTAGGTTAATTGGGATATTGCTCAGGACGGAAGTGCTATCAGCAACCGTGTCTGGCTCAGGTTTTGCTTCCATCTTTACCGAGCTCGAGGCCAAATATTCGAGTAAATAGACTTATGAAGATGACTCGAAATTGAAAATTGAAACGTCCTTGGAGGCTCTTGTCGGAGGTTAGGGAGAGGTTAAGATGAGCCTGAAGCTGTTCTCTCTGTTGGTAAATAAAGAAGATGAAGTAAGCCCTTCACAACTCAATATATGATTCGCTCCCTTGGGCGAGTCACTTCACTTTTCCTTCACCTGGACTATCTTCTGGAAAATTTCTCAAGATTGAAGCTAGAGAAGGGGTGATTTGGTATGTAAAGACAAGAAGGAAGAAAGAAGAAGCAGAGAAAGTCCAAGAATCAGTGTCAGTGAATTCTTTAGCTTCTATGCCTTCTTTGTGCTCTTTTCCGAGATCTTTGTCTGCCCATCGCATAGTTGCATCTTGTTAATGCAAGTAAGCAAACAAGCTAGATGGCCAATAGTAATTGTGTTATTCATACCAAGGTGAGGGTTAGAGAAATAATAATAGCTGGAAGAAAAATCCTTCTGCTGGTTGGGATGAGCCCTTTACCAGGCACTGTCTAACGAGTGAAGAAGTACTTAGTTCAGAAAAGATAGTTAGAGCAGAGAATGAGATTGCAGGGTATTATATTCTATGACACGATAATGTCAAGGACTTTAAACCAAGCAAGGGGGCCATGATATCCGCAGTTCTCCCAGCTCCTGCTGGAAAATCGTCCTAGCATTTCTATCTAGGTAGGTTGGTCCCTCCCTTCCAACGGCCATTCCCCTTCCTCGGTGTTAAACCATCCCGGCCATTGGTCATATGTAATAGCGGCCAGAGCACGAAGTTTTTCCACATCTAGTCACCAGTAGACATAGCGGGGGATGAGCCAGTATCACGGAGTTCTCTGCTCAGACCTCGAATGAAATACACATTGTGAGAGCTCGGCTAACAATTCCTGAGGCTAGGACACTGCAACTTGATAGATAGCATGTCCCTCATGGGTATCAGGGTAAGCAGAGGGCACGCATGATGCTAATAGAAAGAGTCCCCTAGAGCTGTATATACAGTAGTGTCTGTATATCTAAGGGGGCACAAAAAAATCGAAATCTGATACAAGACCCCAGCCTATGACGTCACAGATAGATATTCTTACCTAACAAGATTTGGTTTCCGTCCAACCAATCAGCATCCACTACATCGCATTCGTTGCTGGCTTGCCGCTAAGCCCTATCTTGGCCGTGATGACTTGCATTTGAGGCATCAAATTGACAGCGAAGCAGTCAGGCTCTCTACCTATTCACTTAGCTGTTCTATATGCACAATTGTCGAGCGAAAGAGGCTCACTGCTGTGGCTGATTAACCTGTCTGGTATCTTCACCTTCTCGCTTGGGTGTCATCAAGTGGCCGAAGTTGGGGATAGGTACCTTGAAATACAACAATTTTTGACAAGCTTCCAGCTCCTATTCTAGGGTCTCAACCATGCCACCATCGTCGAAGAGTCAGAAACTGGATGAGGATAGCTTTGTGGCATTTGACCATGCCGCTGCCGGACAGTAAGTTACTCCTGTTGAATGACGGACAAGGGGCGAGTGAGAGTGCGAGCTCATGACCTGTATTAGTGAAGGTGTCCGCTGTGATGAATCAGGCTCTCTCATAGCGAAGCCCTGTACCGAGAAAGAGATTCTGTTCTATGAATCAGGCGCCAATCACCCGGCGGTTCAAAGATACATGCCTACGTTTATCGGTTCACTGCGCGCTGGTGCTCCCAAGGAGGCCCTTGATATATCGAATGCAGATGCAGATGCACCACTAGTTATTACTTCAGCAGAGGCACCCGTGGAGAGGTCTTCCTTGCCTATGGAATTGGCGACAGAGACAGATAGCATCTCCATCACGAGGCCAGCGAAGAAACCGGACCAGCCATGGGTTCCGTCTGGCGGTAAGAAGCTTGATACCGGGCTGTCAATCGTTCTGGAGAACATTACGGATGGCTTTGTACGGCCAAACGTGTTGGATGTCAAACTTGGTGCAAGGCTCTGGGACGATGACGCTATTTCTGATAAGAGAAAGAAACTTGACCAGGTGTCTGCTGAGACGACGAGCGGGAGCTTAGGCTTCCGCATTGCCGGAATGAAGACATGGGTTGGGGGAGACACACAGTCTGGAGCTGACATTGATGTCACCGCACAACATCTTGCTTCAACAGCCAGTGAAACCATCAAGTCCAAGGCTAAAGTAGTCGAGTCTGAGGGCTATCTTCGTTTCGATAAGTGGTATGGACGAGGCTTTGATGAGCATAACGTCCATCAGGGCTTCAAGACCTTCCTCGCCTCCGCTAAGGCCGGAACGGTTGATCGATCTGCTTTTATAGCGGAGAGAATTGCAACTGAGTTACGAGCGATGCAATCGGTTTTGGAGTCAGAGGAGAGCCGCATGTACTCCGCCAGTGTTCTGATAGTCTATGAGGGGGACCCCGAAACGTTCGAGAAGGCCCTTGAGGTAGAGCGTGAGCAAGCCAACAAGCCTGAAGACCTATCCACTCGGACTACGGGTCATGGAGGGGACACGGATGAAGAGGCAGAAGAGGAGGATGAGGATGAAGAAGAGCTCCCTAAAGTCCATGATATCCGGCTTATCGACTTCGCGCATGCCCGTTGGACGCCTGGACAGGGCCCGGATGAGAACCTTCTGAGAGGGTTGAGGAATGTTGCGAAGATCATGGAAGACCTATCCAAGGTTTCCAACTAGAGACTGTGATAGCATGAAAGAAAATAGATTAGACGTCAATTTATGATCGCTCGATAGATGAGATGATATCGCCGTTCCTCCCTCACCTTTCGTTTGTTTATATCTTTCACGTGACAGAAACTGCGCCCGCTTAGTCATTAGATACACCTTGTTAGTCATCATTAGATAATCATCATCGATTTCATTCTTTTCTGCCCGAAGGTCAACTGTGAAGTTGATACTGGAGATTGAAGATTCGGCGATTCAAGGGACAGCAAGCATGTTTCCCACTCGTGCGCTGCTGAAGCGATCCGCTTGGAAGGGTAAGTATACTGTGCTATTTTTCACCGGTTCAGAATGGATGGAACTAACCAACTTTTGCCCAGGTCCAAATATCGTGCCGTACGTTGAAACTTTTATAATCAGCATTGAGATACTAGATATCATTGTCTTTCATTGAAATATCTAACGATATAATCCAGTCTTCCATTGCCGAAGACGATTCCTCCTCCTCCAGGAACACCAGCCATCCGCACACAGGCTAGAGCAGCTACCATCCTGCCTAACTTTGTTGGGTTGAAATTCGCAGTTCACAACGGGAAACAATACCAGGAAATTCTAATCACTGAGGAGATGGTTGGAAGGAAGCTTGGAGAATTTGCGCCGTATGTTATACACCTGTGTGGGGTATCTATTTCAGATATCAGTGCCGCGTTACGCCCGTGCTAGAATATAGTGACTAACGCCATAAATATTTAGCACACGAAAACGTTTCACATATCAGCACTCGAAGAACAAATAAACGTTGAGCCCTGGTCATTTATCTAAATAAAGAGAATTAAGTATCGAAGAATCCAAGGAGGCGTGTCTAACATTCCTAGAATGGAATCGCAGTTGAGCCGCTGCATGGCTGGGATAGCTATTTGATTCTTCTGTTTTATTAATTTACTTTTTTGGTTATTAGGCGTTGATGTCAATTGGGTGTTTAGCATGGAGTGCGATAGTTTGTGCAGCATGGAAGGAAATGCTAGAGCCCCGGCTGCTCATTGTACCACATTGTATCACTATCAATCATAGATATTGTATATTACCTCACTACAGCAATTTCCTATACTGCTCGCTAGAGATAGCGTTCATTATGCTAGGATGGTACTTTAGTTTATAATTTTGTTTGGAGAATCCCTATAATGTTCATAGGTGATATATAGCCCAAGGAGTATATAGTAGTAACAAATACCCAACCCCCCCTTTGAGCCTGATTTGCCCACCTAGAAAATACGCCTTTTCAACCCATGAATCAGCAATGCGCCATTCCCGTTCACCATAAGAAGCTCTGAGTAGTTACGCCCTAGTTGAGACAGGAAAATAGAACGGGGGTATCCGGATTGGGCGGTGGAAAGATTGGAAAAAGATATCGAAAAAAAAGGACTTGGAAAACCTGGCGGTGCGGTATTTCATTTTTACCGGTAGAACTCGCCTCGCTTCACGCTGACTCCATACTCACCAACCGCCATGCCTAAATCTTCCATGGTCAGGACGGTCTTCCCTTGGGAGCCTCCTTGTCCTCCACCTCCAAAACCAGCACGTTGAACTCCCAGGTGTAGGCCCCCAGCACCGGATTTTCCTTTGGTAGATACTTCACCGGTGCCGGCAGCTCCAGCAGCTCCGGCACCTCCTGGTTGACCACCCTGAGCAGCACTGCTTAGGCCGGCGGTGACGTTTATGCTGCCCATCGGGTTATTGGACGAGGCACTGTTGGAACTACGGATTCGGGAGTATTGATAAGAATCCGCTGCAATATCTGCAATGAATTTCTGTGTTGCAAGAGCTAGTAGTCGAGCAAGATGAGGAGGTGTGTTGTTCGGTCCGGGTCCCGGTGGCGGGAGACCTGCAACGGTCAGATAGTGAGCAGTGACAGCATCTGGAATCTATGCCCATAGTTAGTAAAACGTCTTATCAACGAGGGGGAGTCAGCAAAACGTACAATAGGTGCATAGTCATCCATCTGACTTAGGAACTCTCTCAGGCTAGTATCTTTCTTTGACGGAGGTACTATCGATTCAAGCCCGGTTAGACCAGGCGCAGGCTCAGGAATGCCTGGGGCAACATTAGCCGTTGAAGTGGTTGCAGCACCGCCAGCAGTGACACCAGCCCCCTCTTGCACTGTAGTCTCCCCAGCTTCTGGCTCTGTTCCCCCCATGGTGATGTCTTCGGTAGCGTTGGTGTCCTTGATATTGGCCCCCTGAGGACTTAAATCAACATCCTTTGCCAACGACGATGCACTCCCTCCTTCTCCCGTTGCAGCCACAGCAGGTTCGGATGGGTTAGAGCTAGGCGACTGTTGCTTGATCACCGGCTCGGAGCTGTCTTGATTTGCTGGAGCAGCCGTGTCTTGCGGTAGAGCTTGAGATGTCTGCATCTGCGGCTGCGTCTGGGACGGTGGCGAGGCCGAACTGCTGGCTTTTGGTACTGAACTTGCGGGCTGCTGCGCGACTGCCTGCGACGATGGCTGTGCGACGTCCACCTGATTCGACTGCGGTTGTGGAGGTGGTGGCTGCGATGAATCTGATTCGGCCATTGCGATGTGTCTGCTCTGCTGCGTATGGACGTATCGTGAAGGTAATAAGAGCTTAAGGGCAAGGATGCGGTGAGAGAGCTGCTGGTTGAGATATGTGTGACGGTGGTTTTTCTCTGGGCAGCGGACAGTGAAAACAGCTAACTAGTTAGGCGTCTTTCGTTGTTATCGGGGCGACGCGAGACATAGCAAGCCGTAGCAGGACGAAGAGGACGAAGACGGACGATGGAATGGAAACGGGATGGCTGGCAGGCGGTTTGACGTGGGACAGCGAGATGGCGGGAGGTGAAGCGAGATAAAAAAAATATTTCAACGGAGATGCTGGAGCTTGCTAGTCGCCTCCTGCACAAAAGTCAACGAGCTGCCAGCACCGTAGACCAGCCTAGCAAGGGGTTATCGCCAGTAGGTGTCTTTTTACGGAAGAAATGGTTCTTTTTAGGGCGCTCGCTTGATAATTGTCGATGTTTCTCTGGGATACGAGCTGAGAATTAAGAAGCTGGTCTCGGTATCTAGTTAACTACTGCTCGAGATGAATGTCTAGTTACTGCTAAGAAGCAAAGAGGTGAAGGGGAAAAGAGCCTCTCAGGAGGAGAAGATTAATGCTAATTAGAGAAATCATAGACACGCATAGGCTGATGGTATTTGGTGACTGATGAGCTAAATGAAACGCCGTGAGAATATTCGTGAATGATGATGAAGAAGACAAGCAACGCTTTCCTGCCAAATAGCAACCGTACCCAACTACTCCGGAGAATGACTGTAGTTATGCATGTGCGAGTGTAAGGAAGATGGAAAGACGCAGGCGGGAGAAGCTGGAGGAGTTACAGCGAAGGGTCCACGTAATTCCGCTGGGACTCCATCTGTAGTCCCTCTGCCTTCTCTTGAGTAAGACTTTGATATAGAACCTGTTCGGCTGATCGTTCAGCTGCATGATGGTCGTGGTCATCTTGGTGATGGTGATGATTATGGTTGTTGTGAGGCTCCTGTTGCTGTGCGAGGACTGACGGCGTGCCTGGCTGCGTGTTAGGATGGGATTCTATGCTCCCGACAGAAGGCTCTACGGAGGCTGAGGTATGGGCTCCGGCAAGGGCCATCATCCCTTCTATTCCTTCGACATGGGCTTTGTCTTCTTCTCCTTGCTGGCGTTCTCGTTCTCGGGCCTCCTGCTTTGCTGCCTGCGCCGGTGCTCTTGTTTTGAGCTCTCCAGTGACAAACTTGAGATAATAAGGGACTTCAATTCCGCTCTTGAGGAAGAAGAGCTTGAGATTCCGTGCCTTGTCCTTGAGTTGGACTTGGTTACGGTCCTTTAGGGCCTCGCTGATAGTACCTCCCGGTCCAAACATGGATAATATCTGGCTCCAATGAGGTCCCTTGACACGATCTAGCCCAGCCATCAACGCATTCTCCTCTTCAGTGGTCCATGGTCGCCGCTGACTGGGTAGCCCTGCACGGCGGCTGCTTGGTGATGACCGCGTTGTAGTTGCAAGCCTAGCACGCTCATACAGTATCTGAGTAGGCTCTGATTGTGAAAAGTGCGGGACTCCTGGCATGTATGCATAGGTTGCGGACGCAGGAGTATTTCTCCCTGGAGAAGGTTCGGGTGGCGTCTGGGGGTTATATTGTTGGAATTGGAATTGGCCCTGGAGGAAAGGAAGATGGGGTGGCTGTGGTGAAGCGGTAGCAGGCACGGAGGCATAATTAGTATACGATGACTGGACGTTAGGCTGGCTTTGTGGCGGGGCCGGTGGTGGTGGTGATGTAGATGTTGATTGAGGAGTATGCTGCTGGACTGAGGGTGGTGGTGGTGAGGCATGAGAGACAGCTGATTGTGTGTGTGGTGGTGCCGGTTGATAGGTTTGTTGCTGCTGCTGCTGCTGTGGCTGTTGAAGTGGAGGAGTAGTTACAGCACTGGCCCTCCTTACGCCCTGGCCTTGGAGTGCAATCTGCGCAGCACGAGCAGCCCGGGCAGCAAGATCAACCCTTCCGATTCTTCGTTCTACAGGAGCAGGCTCTGGGGGTGCTGGTGGAGCTACCGAGAACTGAGTTTCCAAAGCAGTAGCTGGAGACTCAGCCTCTTCTTCCTGAGGCGAAGTTGGTGATCGTGTTTTGTTTAGCCGTTTAGTCTATGAAAATGTAAGTATTTTTCCAGCTAAAGATAAAAACGAACAGCAGACAAACCTGAGTAGTGAGGGAATCAATATTTTTACTAACATAAACGCTGATATCCCTCAAAAAGTCTTGCCAAAGGTATTTTTCTGGCAAGGTGTGAATTGAGTCTGGGTTATTGATTTCTCCCAGTAGGATGTCTCGTCGCGAGCTGGCTCGTTTGACGAAATCAGTTTCACTTGGAGCTGGGTGTCTAGTGCCCGGCCTTCGTGCCAGTAGACTGAGACCAAGATTGTCAGGGAATAATTCATAGAGTATTTCAACGTTTGGTCGAGCTGGATTGTTCATCGAAGCAATGAAAGTTTGAGTTTTCAGTTCAAGGAACAAGGCAGCTTGGCTTTTCAGTAACCGGCCTCCTTCGGGGACAAATATATCCAAAAAATTGTCATGAAGCTCAGCAAAACCAATCTCTTGAGTTCCGAACAGACTGAAGACAAAAGAAGCTAGGTTTGCTTTTCGGATCACTTCGACCTGGCTTGCCTCTGTAAGCCCTAGCTCTGATGCGGATAGAAAGGGCTTATTTGTGGTGTAGACTTTCTTGGTGTGGTCGAATAGAGAGCGTAGGGTAGAGTAGGATTGAGCATTTTCAGACTGCGGTTCCGAGACGAGCGCCGTCAGGTCTTGGAAGCTTGTGCGGGCAATGAAGCTGAGGATCTGGGTAGACTAATGACCAAATATTAGCATTGTACCAGGTACAGCAGAGATCGAAGGCTGTATTTACCAAGTTATCCAGGATGGGTAGACTCTGCGCCTTTAAATTCGAGTTTGCTTTAAGCAAAGCTGCATTGGAATCAGCGGAAACGGCTTGCTTGCTAGCATCCTTTCTCCTTGATTGGTCAAGGAGATGAGATATAGCATGCGCTACGCTTTCCGGCGATCCTGCGTGGGCAGCTGATATACGCGCTTCTCGAAGTTCCTCCTTGAATGGCCCGGGCTCAGTATTCAGCCCTGTTGCGTTCGTTACGCCGCTCTTCGCAGGGAAGTATGTTTCGCTTGGACCGAGATGCTGGCTCTCAAACGGTGTCGATGCCGTTGTATCGCAGGCAGCGTCGGCACTGATGGAGGGGTCTGTCCGTCGGCGCTTCGGTTCTGGGGCCAAGGATGCATCGTCATCTTGCAATGGGTGCGACTGTTTCGGCTTTTCTGTGACAGGCTCAGCTGGTTAGATCTTATCTATACAGCCAGTCAAAGGCGGGACGAAGTATCGCGGCAATGAACGAAGATCAAAAATCTTACCATTGGAGTCAGCAATAGGTGTTGCGACCGAAGGTGGTTTTGCAGCGGCCGGCTCGTCGTCTATGGGGGGATCTCCAGCTTGCAGATGATCGGTCATGCTGACTGGCTGCGCTTCCGGCATCGAGATATCTTCAGGGCTTCTGCGATTCCCGGATCAAGCAGAAAATGAGGGTTTAGGGATAGGGCGCGGAAGTAGGGCTCTGTTAGGGCTTGGGGCCAAGCGCCTCTTTTGGGCGAGCTTTTAGGGCTTCTCTCTCAGCTGCCCTAACTAAGCCTCTTTTGTCTAAAAGCTTGTTGCTTACTTCAACGTCTTGCTTATGTAAACCAGTGACGCTAGCCATTCTCGTTCATTCTGCTTGACGTCGTCGAACGTTCAAAGACGTCATTCATTTTGCATCGTGAAACTGACGTGAGACCAGCATTGGAAACCACTGCAATTGATACCCTCTATTATCTATACCGATAAGAAGGTATAGATATGAATTATTATCATAAAGGATGGTATATTCTCGAAGGACGAGATATAGTGTCTAGCACATCCTTGACCATGGAGGACCATGTTATACTAAGGTTGCTCGCCATCAACCTTCCTGGGAGTTGAAGTACTATTTTGAACCTTGGTTGAAATGACTGGTTTACAGTCTATGACATAGATGACCCCGGATCGAAGCCTACGATGACGCCCATGAGTCTTCGCGCCCTGGCTGTTGTCATCGATTTGGACTGAACTCACGCTGCTTGGGAGCAGTATTTAAAGCCAGTTCTCCTGCCATTTCTCTTAATCTTGAAAATATTTCTCTTACAACTCCTTCCATCTCACTCTTCCTCTCTTACTGCTTCTACTGCTACTTCATCCCATCCTCTTGCTATACTGATCGACCTTCTCACACGGCTACATCAAGACTATAATACAATTCTATTGATACATAATACAATCCACATTTATTCTCACACGAACTGCCAAAAGCTCTAACAGAAGCCATGCTCGCAATCTACTTTTTTTTTCCTCTTCTTCTTCACGCATGCTTTCGCCCAAGACAACCGTCGACCGATAACCTGGGGATCAGTCGTCTTTACAAGACACGGCGAGACTGCCCCTCTCGGTGCAGTTGGGGCTCCCGCCCTCACTCCCGTTGGAGCTCAGCAGCTCGTAGGTGCAGGCCGCGCCTTTCGTCAGCGCTATATTACTCCCCATAGGAACCCCAACTTGTCTTTTTTCAGTGTTAACGGGCTTTCCCCCGTCCTGAACAATGATGAAATCGAAATATCCTCCACGCCAGAGCCTAATGTGGTGTCATCCGCCCAGGCTTTCATGCAAGGCCTTTACCCTCCAACTCCGGAACTCGCCTCCTTCCGTGGCATTTTGAGTTCTGCAACCGACGCCAACGGTCACTTGATTGACTATCCTCTCAACGGTTACCAGTACCCCGTCATTTCAACTTACCGGGCGGAAGATCCCATGTCTGCACATATTTCCGGCCACAAGAACTGTCCACAGCACACCAACGCAGTCCGAGCCTTTGCTGCTTCTAAAGAGTTCCATGACGTATTCGATAGCACCCAAGCCTTCTACTCGAATATTTACTCACGCATACTTTTCGGCGTCTACTCTCGTGACATGGCCAGTATCTACCACGCCAATACTGTTTATGAGTACCTCAACTACCAGTACACCTACAATTCAACTGCCAGAGACATTATTTCTCGCACCGATGTAGACACAGCTCGTCAGTATGCCAACCAGTGGGCACACGCAACCTCTACCGGCGCCGATGTTCATTGGTCAAAGGACAGAGTACTTGCTATTGCAGGTAGATCCCTAGCTTACCCCATTATGCGTTCACTTCAACAGAACGAGAGAAGCAAAGGGTCGTTCAATAAGTTATCCCTGATTTTTGGTGGGTATGAGCCCCTAATGGCCTTCTTGGAAATCGTTGTCTCAAAACCATATCGTGAGGGCTTGAGTGGCCTTCCCAACCACGGTGCATCTGTTATGCTTGAACTTTTCAGTATGGCAGAAGATGGAATTGCAGAATATCCCACCGATAACTCAAAGCTAATGGTTCGACTTTTGATCCGCAATGGCACTGATGCATCTGACCCCGAATCGCAATTCAAACAATACCCGATGTTTGGAACCAACAACAAAGAGACTGCAATGCCCTACAAAGACTTTGTCGACCAGATGGTGTTCAACATGAAATCTACTTCCGAATGGTGCCGCTCCTGCGATGGCCAGGAAAACTTCTGCTACCAATACGCACAACACAAGTCTACCAAGAAATGCGACTTCACTACCCTTCCCCCTCTGGACACCGGTGCACTCATTGGCCTTGGTGCAGTTTCGTTTGGGCTTCCAACTCTTGCACTTTCCTGCCTCTTTTGCATGTGGCGAGGCCATAGACACCGAAAGAAACTGCGATGGAATCATGTTGACACTGAAAATAACGCGAGCATCATCAACCCAGGAAGTTCTCGTGATATCAGGGTGTCAGCTCCATCAAGCATTGCTCCTAGCAACGAGAGTAATGCAGGTAGTTACAACGAGGATATCGAGATGCTCTTGAGCCCTGCCTGCCAACCGGTCAAGGTTCGTGACACTGTCTAACAGATTGCCGCAACGCATCAAGAAGCCACTAGAAGCCTTTGCCTATGCAAGAAGCAGCCAACAATACCCATCTATACCACCTATACCACCTGTACCACCTGTACCACCTGTACTATGTTTGTTGAATTCTCTTTTTTTGATATGTATGGTCATCATGTATTAATTTATCTTTTACTTTTTCCTATTCTTTTATTCATTTCTGTATCGACTTACAACTCTTGTATAGTATGTTTTGATTATCGCATATTATGTATTATCCTCCTCATGTAATGTGTTAGGTCATTATATAGTATTAATAACAGTTGTGTTTGTTATCAATAGTCCCTCAATAAAAGAATAGGAGAATAGAAGGATAAATGTTGTGTTGTCACTCAGTGAATATAGTGAATAGTCATTAGCACAGAAACACGCACACCTAAAAGGACAACAATAATATATCTAGGGAATAAAAAGACAAACAGTTCCTATCACTTATCTTCATCATTTATTGTACTTTTCTCTTATTCCTTCTCTTTACTTTCGTCTCACTTCTTCTTTCTTTACTATATCACAGTGATTCTTCCTTCCACTTCTCTTCTGCTACTCTCTTCTGCCTTCCACCTCACAAAGTTGTCCCTCTCTTATGGGCAAGAAAAACCTCCTCTTCCAAGCCATCATCCAGCCTAAGAGAGCTTCGGAGATTCTCATTTGCCTCTAGTCCGCTGCCGAAAAGGCATTTTCGTCCTCTCATCAGATACAGTGCTCTACAAAATCGACTCTATCGGAGAGACGCCATCCTTGCTCCGTGTTGACGTCCTCAAAAACATCTTATCAGAAGTATACAAAAGCCGCATACACATCTATCCGCCTAGGCCAGAGCCTCACTTCAGCTAGCAACCGGTGCGGAGATAAGGAAAATAACAGGTAGTCGGCTAAAGATACAAGTATCCGTCCATTTGTCATAACCAAGGGAGCGAAAGAAACTGGGAATTGGATACAACTTCTTGTCTTATTCCTGGAATCTTTCTGTTACTGTGGTATAAGAAACAGAAGCCATGGCTACGGTTCTGGCTCAGAGTCCAGGTAAGCAACTGGTTGTCCCTCTCGGAGTTATACAAGCCAGCCTAACTTGGTTCTGTTTCTTCTATAGGCTCATCATCGATCTTCCGAGAGGCCGTTAACTCTGGCAACGAGGGAAAAGAAAAGCCTCGACTGAAGGTATATGAGGATTTGGAACCTGGAAAAGGCGATCTTTCACTTTCCTCCACGGTCAAGATGAAGCCTAGGAAGTACGATATTGAAACGTTGCTGAGCATCGGAAAAAACATGGGTAAAACAGATTTTCCAAAGCGCCTGAACTTGAGCAGCTTTTATGGCAGTGGTAAGTGAAACGACCTTCTCTCGACCCAGTAGGCTGGTAGACATCCTAACCTTGGTGCTTTATAGGTCGGAAATCACTGGGTTCTGGGTCTTATGTATTGCGGGAAAAACCAGTCAACCATACTCGCACATCAACTGATATGTCCATGGACTCAGACGCAAGCTATCACACAACGCAGTCATCGCATTTCCAATTTCCATGTCGCCAGCCGAAAAACGCGCCGGAGGGAAACATAGCTCAAACAAATGAAGGGTTCGCTCGTTTCTTGAAGGAGCATGCTTCACCAAAACATCACAGAGTCACTGCAGGTGGTCGCATAGTTCCAATGACATTGCGTGCAAGTCCAACACCTGAGTTTAAGCCTGCAGTTAAGGGTGTAGAACCGGCATGCAATCAGAATCCGTGCCAGAACCCCGGAGCCTCTCATTCCCCTATGTCCGGCAAGGGAGACGAGTCAAAGGAGGATACTGGAACTATGAGACGACACCGTACTCGAACCATGGCTGAACACACTACCAGATCAGAGCAGGGAAGGCGACGGGATTCGGCAATGAGCCAAGCAAGCAAGGGGAATACAACAAAAACCACCCCTCGATATCAGACACCCGTGATAAGTGCACCTGTGACTAGCAACCCCACGACTCCAGGCCAGATGGGTGGAATAAATTTCATTCCGAATTTAGTAAATGTGGGAATGGACGGATTATCGATGCAACAGGGACAGACAGACCAAGGTGCATTCCCATTCCCCAGCCTTCAAACATACTATTCTCCAGCTGGCATCGCCCAGACAGTCCCAGACCAAGCCCATGGAGCTGCTCAAGCTCAGTTTATCGGTCCCGCCTGCAATATTATACCATATCCAACACCGCCAGGATTGGGAATGATAAATCTGGCACAGATGTATCAGCTACCAGGAGCCTTCAACTCTTTCACTGGGTATATGGCGCCGGGTCTAAATGCAGCACAGACAGCTTCTCAGCCCAATGATTCTCGTGGTTTAAGCAACATGCTGGATAATGCCATCCAGGAATTTGAAACAATATCTGCACAGCTGTCGAACCTGGACCGCTACATGGCTGTGCACACATGGGATATCGATCCTTCTAGTAAGAAGATCCTCGTTATTCAGCGAATGGAACTGGTTACCAAGCTTGACGCAGCTAGGGTTCTCAAGGAGAATATTGAGGCGATGTTGCGGTCCAGCAATGATTCTGCAATGCCAGTAAAGGTGCACCAAAAAGGCCCAAATCCGGGTTCCCACGATTTTATCACAGCTCCACCGTGTACGCCGGTTATGACACCCCAAGGAGGATACTACAATCCCGGATTAACCAATGCTGGAGGGAGCTCGTTCAGCATGAGTGATGTCCATGGGTTCATGTCTCCTGTCCAGGCAACAGAGTCTCCTTACATGTCACCAGAGTCATACTGTGATAATGGATTTTTGGCCAATATGCCGGCATCTAGTGCCACCTCAAACAACTGGACAGTACCAGGGGTAAATAACATGGGTATCCCGGAAAGACTCGCAGATGATGACGACGAGGACGATATGAGAATAATCACCTCAGCAACTGGGCAGAAGATTGGAGAACCAACTCGCAATGCCCGCGCACCACCGGAGCTGAGTGTGATTTACCAGAAAATTGAGCAGGCTGCGAAGCGCAACGAACCCCTGGGGCCTCTTTTCCAGGAACTGGCCAAGGTTACAGCACATATAACTCGCTTAGGCACGAACAGAGGCCGCAACCCTGACACATTCGGTTCAGGTAGGATCGGAGTACCACGGGGACGACCAAGCGCCCGACTGGAGATCGTAGATCCCAAGGCACGACAGGCTGCTGCTCCACAAACTCCCAAGCCAGTTCAAACGCCTATTGCTACCACGGGCTCATCAAAGGAGCCAGCGCAGTTCAAAAAGCTGAGCAAGCTGCAACAGAGTCCACTCTCGTTCTCGCCTTGCAAACAGCACTGTCGAAAACACGACTCAAAAAAAGTGGAGACTCTGACAATGGAGCAAAAGGTCAACGCTCATGGATATTTACCGCCATTCGATGGGGGCGGGGATGCCCCCGGACGAGCCAGTCAGACGGAGCCCAACAAGATCGAGGCTGCAAAGCCAACAGCACCCAGCACCGAAAATACATGGATGGACTTGCTCCGCACCAGACCAAATGCTAATCCGATGGACGTGCGTCGGTTCTTCAAGTTGCTCCGTGACGAAGACTCTGCTGCCCTTGATAAGTATCGAAAAGAGGGTGACCGAAGAGCATTTGGGTAGAGGGATTGTTTCATGTCTGCTCTCCATGGCTCTCCAATCTCTTATTTACCGCATGTTTCCTTTCTTTTCTTCTTCTTCTTCTTCTTCTTCTTCTTTTTTTTAAATTCCCTTTGCTTGTTTGATCCATCCATTGCTTTGCCTTATAAAGTTGAGAGCAGTTCCTAGTTTATGACATTGACGACGTGATGAACAACGCCCCCCCTTGCCAAACCGATGGCTCCAGGCCTCAAAGTTGCATATCTCTTATCCAGCCTTTCTTCTTTTTATCATTTCTTCTTCCCCCTTTCCCCAGTTACCACTTTCTCTGGTTTTTAATGTATGCATTGATAGTTCGCGAAGTCGAAGCAGCGAGGACAGAAGCAGGTTCATGCAAGCAACATAGTATAACTAATGGGTAGTCGAGCGGAATAACAAAGCCACCATGATTCTATGTACCAACCATAGCCATGGAATGTAGTACATACTCCGTAGAAACCCCGGTGGACTCCCCCATCCGGCGCCTCCGTAGATCTACTCTGCCCTCGCCCATCCCGCATCGCATCCTGATCCTGGCTTCTCTCTTCTCTCCATCATCCCTGGCGCTCTTTCTCAGTGTTGGAGGTTGAGATTAGGTAAGATTATGTAATCAGAGACGGAAGAACGAAGAGCCGCAGCCAAGACCCGCCACGTGAGTTCCAAATCGAGAAAGGCGAACCGCATCTCGAGCTTTTCGCCTCCTTCTCGCCGTTTGATAGACGAAAAGCGACGGCAGAGACGAGTCGCAGCGCTCGTCAAAGGCACATCAAACACAGCAGACCGACTGCTAGCTGGCACTGCTGGCATCGCTGTGCATGGACAGGCTGTCTGGGGGGCCAGAAGATGGTTGCAACTCCGGAAACATACTGGAGCAGGCGTCTACTCTGGCCACTTGCGTCACCCCAAGGTACTACGCTGGCTATGGGTGCTTGTTCTCAGGCCTTCCGCAAGGCCGATGTCAACTCTGTTTTATTTTTACTTCTTCCCGCCTCTCCCCACTGTCAGGCGGAGATGACTTGATGTCGGCTCACTTACCGGCCACGTTTCGTATTTTTGATACGTCCCTGGGGGGGGTTTACGTTCTCCGTCTAGCCGCCTCCTGGAGAGCCTTTAAGACGGGGCCTGTTCGCCGCACAGGCCTGGGGGGGCCCTTCCCGCGTTTCTTAGCTTTTCTCTTCTCTTAAGTGATGATTAAGAGGATTTCTTCTGCACGCTAATTTTTGCCCAGGCGTAAAAAGCCGGAGAAGCAGGCTATTTATATATTGCGTTCTCTATTTCTTTCTAGCCTGGACGTTTCCTGCCAGGCCCTATATCCGTGTATACTTACCCCTTTGGGCCGTAGCTGCAACAGTCTCTGGGCTCGTTGGCTTCGGCAAAGGGTCTCAGACGCCTTGCTATAACTGCCCGGATATTGTCTGTTTGTTCTGTTCCAGGCATGACTTGAGAAAGACGGGGAACTTTTCCTTTTTTCGCATGGACTCATACAAGTCATCTTCTTTTTGGCGTTCTCTGTGCTGTTTGTCTATAGTTACGGCTCTACTGGACAGATAGTATAGATTACTCTGCTGGAGCTCCGATGGGTTTCGTCTCAGGTGGCAGACGCTGGCGGTTCTGGCAGAAGCCGGGCTTGGATGTACAAGCCAACGAGACCCAGACCGGTATGGGCCAGCAACAACAGTCACACCCACATACGAACGAAGAGACAGAACGTGGACATCGAACTCATTCGCGTTCTACGTCCCTTCGCCGGATATCATCGACATACACGCATCAAGTTCCTATAGCTACTGTCGAATATGATGCTGAAGGTGCAATTGATCCGGATACGGATATAGAACGGCTAGGCAGACTACGACCGCCAGTATTTAAAAACTGGGCTTCCGAGGCTGCCTTTTGCTTTTCCATTGTAATGTCCCAAGTGTTGACGGTACGGCGATATCATATCCCACCCTTGACCAATAGTCATGAACTAGACTAACAACATACAAAGGAATATTTCATTTCTGGGTTTAACGTCATAATACCCAGGCTGGTGGATGAGTTTGATATCCCAGATGCCTCTGCTGTCTGGCCGGCCAGTGCCTTTCCGCTTGTTGTGTCCTCCACTCTCCTTATCTCCGGCCGTTTGGCAGATATGGTGGGTGGCTATTATATGTACGTCGGAGGCATGGGATGGCTGTGCATTTGGTCGGTCATCGCCAGCTTTTCCAATAACCGCATCATGCTCATATTATGTCGAGCACTGCAAGGCCTTGGCCCTGCTGCCTATCTGCCATCCGGAATGATGCTCTTATCAATCGTGTACCGTCCCGGACCGCGAAAGAACCTAGTTTTTAGCCTCTACGGAACCTGTGCCGTGTTTGGATTCTTCATCGGTATCTTCTGTTCAGGACTGGCTGCCCAATATCTCGCATGGCAGTGGTATTTCCGCATCGGCGCCATTCTCGCAGCTATCACTACTGTCAGCTCATTTTTCTTCATACCCTCGGATGCGGCCGAGAAACGCAAGCAGGGAGTCAAAATGGACTACCTGGGCTCGACCCTTATTGTGGTTGGCCTCACCCTCTTTGTCCTTGCGATCACGGACAGCGCACATGCATCTCAAGGATGGAAGACACCCTATGTCTACGTCTCCTTCATACTTGGCTGTTTATTCTTGGCCGGGGCTTTTTATGTGGAGGGATGGGTCGCAGAGTGGCCCTTGCTGCCATTCGACTTGTTTGATGCGCCCTATATGAAGGCGATGGTACTGGCACTGCTCTTCTTTTACGGGTGTTTGGGAGTATTCTTACTCTATGGGACTCTATAGTAAGTGTTCTCCATGTCACTATAATATAGCTCCATGTCTGACTAACAATCTTCCTAGCATGGTGCACATCATGGGCGCTACATCATTACAAGTTGTTGCCTGGTGTACTCCGATGGTAGTAGGAGGCTTTGCTTTCCCCATGATGGTCGGAATATGTCTACACCTGGTCTCTGGAACTGTTCTACTTATTATTTCCGGAATAGGCTGGATAATGGCCGGCCTCCTGTTCGCAATAATGCCTGATGGTGCAAGCTACTGGGCTTACGCTTTTCCGGCAATGATTGGGGCCACACTAGGCATCGATGTGACATTTAACATTACCAACATCTTCATCACCACGAGCCAACCAAAGCATCGTCAAGGTCTAGCCGGTGCTTTGATAAACTCCGTCTTATTCCTAAGTATCGCGGTTCTACTTGGCTTCGCCGATGTTGCCCAGGTGGCCACGCTGGACCAAGGCAGGAAACACAGTTACCGTGTTGTATTCTGGTTCAATACTGCATGTGCAAGCGTTGCACTGCTGATCATTGTTCTTTTTGTCAGAGTCAATCCTGCAGCAAGCGATCTGACGGTCGACGAAAAGAAGAGACAGCACGAGTTAAGCCAGAGACCGCTAAATGATCCAGAAACTCCCCCTCGAGGTGCAGGAGGGAATAGGTCTACCACATCTGAATCCGAAAATCCATCTCCGTCATAATAGAAAAGGAGGGAAATGGCTATCTTTTTCTTGCCTAATTGAAATATACCCTAATTCAAAGTTCTACTTATTTCAAGAATCTTTGGAATATCTACCTTTCGAGTTACTTCCAAGCAGCCATTGACTCAACGTCCAAGTCCAAGTAGTGCCCTCTGATTTTCTTCCCGAAATGCTTGCTTGGATAGTAAAACATGGACGCTTTTGGTGTTGTGATTTCTACTATATGAAACCTTGTGCTCGCCATGCCAATTCGCAAATCTCCGCCAGGTCATCTTTGCTCAGAACGATATCTCGCTCGTTGGGCCCCCGTTTAGCTCTGCCAAAGATTTTTTCGAAGGGTATAGTCAAGCATTTGCTGACCCTCGTCACTCAAAGCTCATGGGTCACGATCACTGTCTCCATGACTGACCCAATTGGGTTGTAATCTCGCGTCCGAGGGCGAAACGGTGGCATATAGTGCTCCCATCGTTTGACTGTGATTCTTGGTGTCTGACGATCAAGTTTGACCGTAATCACAGCTTCGGTCCGTGATCCTTCTGCCTCAAGCCATCCTTGTGCGTCAATGGATAATATGCTTTCAGTCCTGAGAGTGTGAGGCGAGGGATTCGCCATGGTTTTAATAACGACAATTGTCTCTTGTATGTTTGCAGTAAAACATCGACTGATGTTGGACTCAAAGCCATGTAGATAGCAAGGAGACCTCGATGTTACTATTAGGAACAGGCTCTGGGAGTCGTCCCTATAACACCCCTTAGCCTGGGCTTCTATAACACGTTCAGTTGTTTTCATATTGGTATATGTGATCCGGGGTGTTCCATTGGGAAGCTCAATCAATATTCTTGAAGAAGCAGCTCGTTCGCGTTACCTGGGGGGGCCATTGTATTGTATGGCGGTAGGACGGATATTAGGTGTTATAGACAGGATATATTGTAATATGGTGAGAGACAGGCCATAGACTTCCAGTACTTCGGCCATGACGTCAAGCCAGAGAAAACTCCTTTCGATTCTTGGAAACCTTCTGTTGCTTGCCTAAGTTGATCTAGTGTCTAGTGTTGTTTGTATAGTCTTCGAGGTTGGTATAAATCCGGCTTCTTTGGATATCAGCCCTTTAGTTCTCCACAAAAGCGTTCTCCAGGTTGGCTAAGTTAACTAGTTAGCTAACTAGTTATTCACGCTAGTTAACTAACGAACTATTCACGTCATAATCCCCAAGCGTGAAGTCATGGGGTCTAAAGGATGATGGTACTTTTGTTTCCATATCCAGGACTCTGGGGGTTGTGAGGCCTTCAAGTATTATACCAAGGGGCATGCTGGAATGGAGGACATGGGCGATCAATGGTTGGTAGTTATTGAGTTGCAGCAGGAATGAAAAGTAGCCGATTTTGAGCCTCAATATGTTGCGGAGCTGTAACTAGTTAACTTAGTTAATTAACTGGGTATCCAACGTGCTTCCCGGGGATTAAGAGCCATTCTTGAGGTAGCGCGGCCTTAATATTAGACAATATCATGGCTGAGAATGGTATCTATGTAGTTAGGTGAAAAGTTGGTTTCCAATGGCCATAAACAAATCGCTCGAGATATGGATGGACGGAAACCCCGGCGTCCGACTTTGCCGCCGCTAACTAAATATTTCCAGGGATCTTGCTGCCAGCTAGTGAGCTCTGGAGGAAGATTGCGCACGAAGGATCCGGTAGTTAGCTTGCTGTTGCTGCCTGGCTGCTGGCGACCTATAAAGAGCTGTAACTGTCTTGGAGGAAGAACAATCATAAATCATCTTCTCACGAGCTGGTTATTTCTCTTCGACTTTCTTTCCTTCGACTTTTCATAACTAGTTAGTTAACTAGCTGTTAGCATTGGGTCAGTAGCTGTTTTAACTACTACTTCGACTAGGTACTTCGCCATGTCGAGCCCACCGCCGGCCGGTATGAGACTGTTAACTTGCCAGTAGACCAACTTACCAACGAGACATTGATACCATGGCCATCTCCAACTCATTACCGGTCTTGGTCGTTGCCAATCTCTTCGCGGCCATGTGCGTTGGGTTCGGTATCAACGCGATCCTGCGCCCTGAACACGGCGTGTCGTTCTTCGAGCTTGCTCCGCCCACCGTCGACGGTCCAGAGAAGACCCTTTTCAACAGCCTGATGGCCGTTTACGGAGCGAGAGATGTGTTTATGGGCGTGGCCATTTGGGCCGCCACGCTCACCGGGGAGCGAAAGGCGCTGGGTTGGATTTTGCTTGGTGTCAGCGCTGTAGCGTTTGCGGACGGTGCTATTTGTGCAGTGAACGGTGCTGGAGAGTGGAATCATTGGGGATATGCGCCTGTTGTCATGGTCGTGGGCCTGCTGGCCCTGGGCGTTTTGGACGGCAGCAAAGCGAAGACAGCTTGATTACAAGGAGCTGCTGGATATCTTGTCTAGGTTGATGTCGGGAGACAACTGCTGTTGATCTAGATGAACGGGTGTTTTATATTTCAAATAATAATTGACGATTTACATCCGCCCTGCCACCCTGCATCTGGGGTATGCCTATGCTATATATATAACAACACAACGCAAGTAACTCGACCAGGAGAGAGCGATATAAAAAAAAGAAAAAGAAAAATCCGAGAGTAGTGATGAGAGGAAGAGAAAGAGACACCAGCTGAAAAAAGGAAGAAACAAAATGATGATAACACTCAATGCAATATAAAGACGCCGGCGCGCCTGCACCCTTCAATACCAGAGATGTCGCGTACAACGCACATGAGCTAGAGCAGTTAAGCAAATGTAAGAAAGAGAAAAAGGGATAAGAATGGAAGAGGCAAGCTGACATTTTTTTAGGGGTTTAGACATGCATCTCATCAGTGATGAACAAGTAGTAAATATCTGTGGTTAGCGCTGGGCCAAAACACTAAAGGGGCTATCAGACAGAGAGTGTGTATTTGCAAAAAAAACACACAAGGGAAAGAATATACCCGCATGGGCCGATGCGGCACGGAACAAAATAAGGCCCCTAACACCTTTGTATAAAACGCAATTCGAAATGTTCATTGGAGGATTCGTAGCACGTATGGGAACTGGTGGCCACGACTGGCCGGATGGTGGCTGTTGCCTGGTGATTGGTATGACGGTCGAGAAAAGGACGGGGACACATAAGTAGGGATGCTGCCGTGTCAGCTCTTATGGACATTGCTATCATCAACCAGATGGTTTTCATGATAGTCACCGTCATGGTGGAGAGTAACACTGTTGAAATCTTCGAAGGGGTCGGCGACTTCTCCCGACGGCGTGGCTAGTCCAGAGTCCATTGGTACGCCGGTCAAGTTGCTGGAGCCGCCGATATCAACACTGGCGCTTTCTTTGACGTTTCTGAAGTTGACTGTGTCGATTGCTCTGCCTTGATGTGGTATCATAGGAGGCTTCATATGTCTAATCAAGGCCCATTGAGTGGGTCTGAAGAAAGGATGGGTTTTGACATCGGAAGCACCAGCGCGGGCGCCGAGCCGACGGCACTCGTCCTTGATAAGAAGCTTGCGTATAAGTCCTTTACAGAGACTGCAAAGTGGAGTTAGAAAAATGCTGGAAGGGGGTAAAAGTCATAGTATATATAGAACCACTTACTTGGAAAGCTGCTGTGCGTTAGCATGCTCGGGGAACGGAACTTCGTCTCTTAAGATGTTTGCAAATGTTGCATTTCGGTTCTTGCCCTTGAACGGGGTTGTACCGTACAGCATCTCATAGATAAGGATGCCTAGTGTCCACCAGTCTACGGCGCTGGTATGACCGTTTCCTTTGATGACTTCGGGAGCAATGTATTCTTCAGTCCCAACAAAGGAATTTGTCCTGAAGTCGGCAATACATGACTTGGTATCGATTGTTGGTAGCGAGCTGGCGGAAGTTCCGTTGCGGCCAATAATCATAGTCGGCGCACCCCCTGGGCCGGATTGTTTTGAGAGATCAAAATCTGACAACATGATATGCCCAGACTGATGGAGAAGGATATCTGGATACATGTTAGTGAGGAATTCTTCAATAAAAGGGGAAGAGACGGCCTTCGTACTCTCTGGCTTGAGGTCACGGTAGATAAAGCCCATGAGATGAAGATACTCAAGAGCAGCAGTCACTTCAGCAGCATAAAACCGAGCATCATCTTCGGAGATGCATTTTCCAGGCCGTGTTTGAAGGGCTATTGGCTCAGTTAGTCGGGTTCCAGCTCAGGGACGGGAGGCCAAGTCGTACCTCTGAAGAATTCACCACCGCTGCAATATTCCATACAGAGGTAGAGATGTTCCTCCGACTGGAAAGAATGATAAAGAGTGACTATAAACGGGTGATTACTTGTAGCAAGTATCTCCTGCTCTGCAAGCGCACGTTTTATCTTGTTCCTCTTGATCATCTCCTTTTTACTCAACACTACAGGAGGTGTTAGTAAGACGTGCGGAATATACACGGGAAAATTGGTACATACCCTTCATGGCGTACAATCTTTGAGACTTCTTCTCCCTCACCAAATATACCTTACCAACGTCTCCCTTGCCGATCAACTTGATCTTATCAAAGCTTCCTGGGCCAACTTCTACATTGCGCACTTTTATTGAATTTGAACTATAGGTTCGTCTGTACCCAGCATTACTCCGTATTTGACCAGGTGCTGGAATAGGGCCGAGGGTGTCTGCGTCAGGGACGGTTAGATTTTGCGATGGTGGCTGCTCAACGAAGCCTAGTTTCGCAGTATCTCCCGCCTGTTCGACCAAGGGCTCCTTACCCAGCTCGGCCGTCCGAGGGCGTTCATCTGACTTCCCGGTTGCAAACAAGCCCTGCGCATTGGGTGCAGAGGCAACTCTCCTGAGTTTCCTTGCAAGCTCCTCTTTGTTGGCTGCAGTTGGCTGCTCTACACCAGGAGCTCCGTCTATATGTATTCCGGGAGTATCTGGAGGGGTTGAGGGAACACTGTCATCATTTCTATGTCTCAACGCCGGATATCCCTGATGCGCAAAGTATGGGTTTGCATGTGCAGTTGGCGAGACTCCATCGTCGTCCAGCGGGTTTCCCTCACTGGCAACGGTGGTTGACCGGTTCCGGCCGATGTGAGGGAGAAATCTGGACTGAAACTTGGACTCTTGCTTGGGTACAGCAAGGTTGGAGTTCTTGTTCTGCTGGGAGTTCTGCCCTGAACCCCCCTGGCTGTTCGAGTTGGTGGTCGACGACGAGCTGTTTATTCGAAAGAAATTCCGCAGTTTTGTCGGGAAATGCGAGGAATCGTTCGCGGGTTTCTCATGTTTCTCGTTCTTTTCCTGCTTCTTTCCGGTCAACGATATGCCGGGGAAATTCCGTTTCTCTGAGTTCGGATTCGCAGGGGCGGACGAGTTGAATAGCTGCGTCATAGCGACGGCTCTGCTTGCTTCCGGCGTGGTAGCGAATCTTGCGGAAGAGAACAGCTAGCGATTGGGGCCAGCAGGAGCGCTTATGAATGCCTGTCCGTCTCTTGAACCGCGATCACCGGCCAGTCGAAAGAAGAGCGTTGTATGATGCAAAGCGGACGAGCCTGGAGTCGGGAATGTCGACAATTGGCCAGGAGTGCAAGTGTCCTCTACTTTTCTTTTTCCGTCCGGTCAACGGAGAGCGAGGGCGGTCGCAGCGAGGAGCTAGGATGGACGAAGGGAGGCCGGGCAAAGAGTGGTGCTGGGGCAGCGACTCGGCACCATTGGCGTGGCCGCTGGTGAAACAAGCGGGCCACGGACTGGGAGGCGCAAGGATAGACGACTGGTCACCCGTCAGCAGCAAACGAGGGTGCCGGCCGGGGGTAGCGAGAGCGCGAAACAGGAGACACTTGGTGCAGCAGAGGTTGGATGCCGGCAGGCAAGCAAAGCAAGCAAGCAAACGTCGAAGGACGAAGTTGCAGCAAGGCGCTTCTCTTTTTGGCGAGGACGAGGTTGGCTGGGCTGCTTGGTCCAGTGACGCGGCTGCTTACTCATAACACTATCTGGACGTCGATGAAGAAGAAGAAGAAGAACAAGAAGAAGAATGATAATAATAAGGACGACACGACATCACAAGGCATCAGGGAGAAGGTGATATGTTGGTTGGTTGATAGCAGTCGACAGAGGCGGCGGCAGGGGATGATCACATTGACTAGTTAGTGTACTAACTAATGGTTAAGCTATCAACCATGGATACAGGTACCAGCTCCGACCCATAGCCTACATTTGCTAACCGGACTTCCTGCTGGACGACTGCCTGTGGGCTCTATGTTCGACCTGTATATGCATCCAGAGTGGCCTGCGTTCATGTTTATCACGAGTATGTGCATCTGGATGGCAGGATCCGGGTTTACATCTGATGGATGCATCCGTCAGGCGCAGGGAACAGTCACAAGCTAAGCCCTCCACGATGCTCACCTGGTATGGAGCAATTATTGAAAGTTAGCATAGGGTATTCTTCCTGCCCAGGCTCCTTACGATCAAGCACAACCACGCCCAAAAGAGCAGAACTTCGAGTAGGCCACTACTCCACCTATTTCGAGGGGGTTATTTCATAATCTGCATACTCTGCATGGCATTAATGTGTTGATCGTAGTCCAGATGGCCAGAATCCTGGCTGCGGGAGCTCATAGTCAGGTATAAGCTGGGTATCCCGAAGTCAAGTACAGCATATGTCAGTTGCAATATTGAGAACTTCCACCCAATAATCCCTAATAAGCGAAGTCTGATCTCCCTTAAGCTGAGAGTGGTATTTGATATGCTTATGCCGGCTTAAGCCAGTCATATAAATACTACTAGGGAGAACAACATCACCTGTAATTCCCTCTTTGAAAGAGATTGGTTGTCTCGATGTCTTCTCTAGGGAAACTAGAGACCAGGATTTTCTGGAATGGGAGGATGCTAGTTGTATTTATCGAAGGCTTCGTTTTCCATTCGAAACTTCTACAAAGGCATCAATATCAATGCCTATGCTCTGCTGTCAGAACGCGGTTGATGGCCTGGGTAATGCACTCAGGCGGCTAAGAGATGCATTGCTCGCGGTCATGATATTCACAGCCATGTTTGTAGGGCTACCAACTGCCAACTGCTTGTAATAACGGCTGCAATAGGTAGGTATCCCGTTTCATAAACGTTGGACATTTCCTTAAATATCCAACCCAAATTTTGAGGGAGATTCCGTTTGGGGGCCATTTGGTGCGCGAGTTCAAAATCCAGCACAGCAAAGGGCAGCGCTTAAGTGCGTAGTTAGAGGCCGGAGCCTATTAGTGTTAGTTAATGTTTGAGGAGCATGGAATTCCTTTAACCAAGAAGGCTAAGCATTGCAGGTGGTAGTCATAATAGGTGAATAGTGTCTTGGGGTGAAGTTAGCTAACTAGCTAACTAGTTAGCGCAGTCACCAAATCGAAACTCACGCCTTTCAGCCGAGCAGCAACGAGCCCTTGAAGACAAAACATCACCTCAACCGCCGGCAGCTGCAAGATGGACTACGATACGCCTGAGTCTGGCTTCTCTAACCCTCTCGTACGCGATAACCTGCTTCTCACTCCACTAGAGCAGGAGGTGCTGGACGAATACACGAAGCTGCTTGAGAATATGAACAAGGTATGCGTGCATTCTGGTGAAATCTTTGAAGGGCTGCTTTTGGCTGACGCCAGCGTATGTATAGCTCTCTACTTCATTGAACGATCTCGCGGTCCAGCCTTCATCTGATACTCTCGATGCTCTGCGGTCACTGGAAAGGAAAACCGCTACCGTTTATACCTTGCTGAAGGCGAGCGTGTACAGCATAGTTCTCCAACAGCAGATCTACAACGGCGGGGACGAGGGGCAGCCTGGAGACAACTAAGAGTTTCACAATGCAGTGGTATAGTCTGGGATGGTATAGGAAGCACCTAGGTTGCTGCTATATAGGGGCATTAAAGGAAGAAAGATTGGTGCATTGGCAAAGGGACGGATGGTGCTTTAGATTGTCCTGATGGGAGCTCGGAGCTTTTGGAGTTTGGAGTTTGACAGGGAAGGTATGTCTGCTACATGGCAAAGGTTGAAAAAATACATATATCAACATGAAATTGAACATGATACTCTTAAGATTATATAAATACACTCCATCCTATCCTGTAGTAATACATCAGGTATATCAGACCAAATGGTGACTCCTTACACCTTTCCGGCGTAATAAACCTTCCTTACATCGACAAGCTTCTTTCCTAGGGCCCGAGCAACCTCTTCCGGGTCCTTTTGGCTCATCAGCGCCTTATAGGCAGCCTTTGCGGTGTTCATAGGGTTTCTGGAACGAGAAACACGGGCAGCCAGATCCTTGATTCCGGCAAGACGGCACATTTCCCAAATCCGCTGGGAGCAACGAAGGCCAAACCCTGATATTGAAATTGTTGTTAGCAAAGAGACGGAACAGAGAACAATGAGAAATATAGTAACTGCTCTATTAAGTACGTACCTGGTGGTCGATTCATCAGGATCAATTCTGTTCCCGCAACTTTTCCCTTGACATCTCCGAATATTGTCCGCCTCTCGTATCTTGGGACTGGCTGCATACTGCGAATTGCTCGGTATTCTGCTTGCTCTCTGGCGGCGGGTGCTTCCTCGGATTTTCCTTCCCCAATTCCAAGCAAACCATTCTTGTTACCTGCAACAACGAGAACGTAGGCCTTTTGAATTTTGCCTAGACGAGTCTGATTGACAACTCGATGACTGACGAGAACCTTAGTCTGTATCTGCTTAAGAGCATTTGCGCTCAATCCGGTTACAGCCATCAATTTCTTTTGCGAGTCCGTCAGTTCAGACGTGGATGCGAAACTTTTCTCCTTCTCGAATAGAGGGGGAGGCTCGTGACGGCCAATGTTAGAGAAGTTCTCTCCCGGTTCAAACACGTCTGGCACAGCAGCGCTATGAGGGTCGAGTTCAGCTTCTGCTTTTCCGGTGGTCAATCGCACATTTTCGAAGAACTTTTGTAAGCTTAACGCTGAAGGTTCATCGGGCATGTCCTTAATAAAATTGGCAACATCATCCACCAATTCATCGTGGGTTTTCAAGCGGGAGTTGGGGTCGTGGTTGGTGATGGGAGAACGGATGTGGTGGTCGACAACAGGCTCGATGGTGGAAAAGTCATCCACATATTTGAGTGCCCACGGATCATCTCTCAGATTGAACTGCTCATCCACATCTTTATCAGGTATAGCTTTCTCTCCGGCCTCAATTGCTTTGATTTGTTCTGGCGAGTAGACAGTCTTCATGTGAGCCTTTTCAGCTTCGGTATAGGGTCTTGACTTTTCGGGCGTATGCTGTTTTAGCCAGCCCTCGACGTCTGAGGCTTTAATATTCTCATGCTTCGGTTTCCGAGGAGTACACGATACAGGAGTCGAGTGGAATTGTCGTCGGGGGTAGCGAATGAGATTTGGTTTGGAAAATGTACAGAAAAGGCACCTTGCCGGTCGTGTGACGCTCATTGTGGCGGATTGAGCTCCAAGAGCCAGTCACGGCATCGAGGCCGTTCGTCAATTCAATGAAAAATGCGGCCCGGCCGTAGAATTGGAGGCCGTTCGTCCCTTCAATCGCGTGGTCAGTCAATTCCAATTGAATTCAAAGATTGAAAAGAATTTCTTCTGAAGCTCAAATAAGATTTATTACCTAATAACGGAATATTATTCTCCCTGATTAGTAATAGATAACTGATTATGTAATTTACGGGCTCAGGCACGCTAAAGGCAACTACGATGCTTTTAAAGACGGTTACCGATCCTTCTACCTACCGCTCAGTCTATACCTATAGGTATGCATCTGCCAGGACAGTAGTTATATCTTGCAACATAAGAATGCGATATGACTATTCAGAGGGAGCAGTGTTCATTCACTAGAAATATTGGTGATGCACTTGGACTCCCCGCTGTTTTGGGAAATCATATCAGGCAGCGACATTGTTGTTCTATTAGTTTTAATATATGCAATCTACTGCAAAGACCAACATGGATTAGGTGAAGCTGGGTTGCCTCGCTCAGCTGATATGAGTGCGGCGTATTCGCGCTGTGCCGCAAGGCAACCGAATTCCAGTACTGATATATATAATCCACTCTTCGTTTAGTGAAGACAGAAGAATCCATTTCTTCCTAGCTCCCTATCTCTACACTTCACGGTCTTCGGCAATATTCCAACCAAACCTCACACGAGCAACGCACAAAATACCCAAGTCAACATGTCTAAAACACATGGAATATCTGCGAATATCTATGGGCGGGGAGATCGCTCCCTCGGCGATAGACCGTGCCACGTCGGCCTTGCTGTGTACGAAATTGGCTCCGACATCTGTGAAATGCATCATATCCGTTGCCCTCAGGATGACCAGTACATCTACGACCCTCGAACCCAACCCCTTGAGGATTCAGTGTTGCGCGGCCGATGTGAATTAACCCAGCTATCAAATCCCGAGAAGCAGCAGGTTAGCCAGATTCTCGAGAAATTCGGCCTTGACTCTACCAATATCCCAGAAGTTGGTGTGGGCAATTGTCAGGACTGGCTTGCAGGAGCAGTGAAGGAACTCGAGCGCCATGGTATTCTCCCAGACGGAGAGGGAAGTTATTGGAGAAATATGATCAACTTGACATCTGACCAAATGAAGAAACGCTGTGAAGACGATGGGAAACAGTGGATTGATGGACCAGGACAGATCCCGTTCAGTGGGGTCCCTGATGCTAGATATTCGGATCGTGAAGAGAGAAACGTCGGGAAACTAGCTCATGGTTCTATAATAGAGGGAAAATTGGAATCTCTCTTTGCCTCTAAATCTGGTCCTGGTTCTTCGGCTTATGAAGATAATGATCCTCAGCGGCTATATGTCTCTAGCCCCTTTTTCAGCCAGACAAAGCGCGAGGACTGAATTTTTACATTCAGATACTTCGAATGTTAATAATAACCCTTTATGGGGATATATGCACTGGTTTTAGCTACATGTTTCCGTTTTGTCCAAACCCGAAGGTGAAAATGATGGCTAGAAATAGGGACATGCCTTTGGCTGCGAGTAGAATGGAACGCTGTTAAGTTTAGAGTCTGAAATAGAGTGCTTACCTAATAACAGGACAAGCACGTGATGGTTACTAATCTCGACATTTTGGTTGGCAAAGAAAGTTTGAAAGTGAAATTGATCAAAATCAAAGTAAAATCCGTGAGCTTTTTGCGCAAGACAATTCTTCAACGGCATTGCTCTAATTTCCATTCCAGGGGGATGTTTTTGAGGCCACTAAATGTGCGGATTGCCTCGTTTTCGAGATTTAGAGCGCTACGAATCCCTGCGACCCAATTGATCATCCCCTCCGTTCACCAATACTCGACAGTTCAACGTGCCATAAAGATAGTTGGAGGGTTCGATATGCCTGGACAGGGCAAGGCGCAGCAACATAAGGGGAGAGGAAGAGAACCACAGAGAAAGAAACAGAAAAAGGAAAAGTCGAAAGCCGAAGGAGGTGCGGATGAAGTAGTAGAATTGGACGTGAAGACCCTCCTAGAGAACAACAAACGGAAATCAGAAGAAAATGGCGAAAAGCATACCGATGCCGAAACAAGCGTATCTGTTGTTCACGAAGGGAAAAAGGATTCCCCATTCCCAGAAACAGAAGTAACTGTTTCTGAGTTGTCATCAACCGGAGAAGGTCTTGCGTTATCGCCAAACGGTGACCATGTTTACGTCGTACCATTTGCGCTTCCCGGAGAGACAGCCCGGGTCAGAATATACAAGACGATCAAACCCAAATCATATAGCTTGACAGATCTGGTGGAGGTTTTAAAGCCCTCCGAACAGCGTGATGACTCCCTTATAAAATGCCAATATTTTGGCAAATGCTCCGGATGTCAGTTACAGATGATACCGTACCAGGACCAATTGCAACATAAGAAGCGGATAATAGAAAAGGCATATGCTAACTTCTCTGGGCTATTACCGGAGCTTATACCTGCTATTGGAGATACGATGGGCTCCCCCATGCAATATGGATACAGAACCAAGTTAACTCCGCATTTCACCCAGCCTGCTCGCAACCGGCGGCAAGAGCATAGCAGTGATGCTCCGGAGATCCCCCCTATTGGATTCATGATGAAGGGACGCCGTAAGGTTATGGATATTGAGGACTGTCCTCTTGGAACGGACATTGTTAGAAGCGGTTTGAAAAATGAGAGAAAGAGGGTCGCGGAAAACTTACAGCAATACCCCTACGGTGGTACACTGTTGGTTAGGGAAAGTACGAAAAGGGTGGAGAGGAACAAGGAGAATGAAGCTCTGCCTTCGACTGACAAAGTCATACGGACGACATTTCCAGAGTATGTTGAGGAGAAGACGTACATCACGGATCAAAATGGTATATCTGTTGAATATGTGGAGGATTATCAATTCCACAATATTGCTGGAACATTTTTCCAGAACAACAATTCCATTCTACCATCGTTTACGGGCTATGTTCGAGATAACGCCTTGCATCCTGAACCTAAACCAGATGCTACTCCGGCAGAATCGGCCGCGGCAGCCAAATCCAACCCCAAACTAAAGTACCTACTGGACGCATATTGTGGCTCTGGGTTATTCACCATCGTCCTATCGGGTACCTTTCGCTCATCTCTGGGAATCGACGTCGCTGCATCCAGTATAAAATGCGCACGCGAAAACGCCAAACTGAGCAACGTGCCCAACACGGGTTTTGCAGCTGCAGATGCTGCAGCGTTATTCAAAGATGTTCCATATCCGGCTGACCAGACATTACTTGTCATCGATCCTCCACGAAAGGGGTGTGATACCAATTTCTTGAATCAGTTACTTGCATATGGCCCGACGAGAGTATTATACGTTAGCTGCAATGTTCATACTCAAGCTCGGGATGTTGGCGTTCTAGTTGAAGGAAAGAATGGAATCCGATATGATATTGAGAGTATCCGTGGATTTGATTTCTTCCCGCAAACAAGCCATGTTGAGAGCGTGGCTGTTTTAACCAAGGCTATAGAAACTAAGGCAGAGTAAGGCTTTGTATGATCATGTGTCATATGAGGCTGCAATATGGGCATCAAGTGTTGATAGACATGCATTTGTACTATAGGAAAATTTTAGTGATACCCTACCATGTTCTTGGTCTGTATACTACTGCAAAACATATGACTGGGCATTTGACTAGGAATTTTATAGAACTCCGCCATGTTTTTGATTTCCCCTGTTTAGAATATTTATTTACAAGAGGAAAGGAACGTGTCTCGTAAACGGATACATTGAAGATCTAGAGAAGTATACTCACCACGGCATGCGTAAATTCATTGCGACATAGCGAGAACATTATAGCCAGGGGCATTGTGTTATTTCCTTGAAGTGAACCGGTTCCTTTAAGCACCCCCAGGACCTCCAAGTAGCGCGAATCGTCTTACTATGGAGGGACCAATTTCGTCGTATTCGGCCTAACGTGGAATGAATTAGAAACTGAAGATTGGAAGAAGGGGCCAGAAAATACTTGCCTTAGTGTGGCAGTAGCTGCGGAATTCGGGAGTTTGTCCAAGCAAACTTCCACCAAACCATGGGCCGTGACGTTGTCTCTTGTGAGTAATAACTTGAACCTCCAAACCACCGCTCCTTGCTCCTCCGCTACGTGCTTCTGAAGCACGGATTCTAGCATCTACCAAATGCCTAATATCACGTTGCAGTCGGCGACCAAAATCCTTGTATAGAGTAGAGCCACCAGACAGCACGATGTTCTTGTAGAGCCCACGTCGAACATCAATTGGAGAAGATTGAATAACACCATCGACAACGGTGGGTAGTGGTGTGAGGAAATCAGAGGAGTATATCTCGGGGTTGAAGAAAATCTCCGGAGCCAAAAACCGTTCGTAACCAACATCTATGGAAACAGTTCTTCCATTGGGAGATGTGACGGTGTGTTTGAGGAACCGGTCTGGCTCCCTATCATACCGAGCAAATTCCTTGACAATATCCGGGCAAACGTAGCAGTATTCCTCCTTGATCTTCTCCGCAGTCTTTAACGAGCTGTCAGCTTCATGTCTGTCTCGCAAGAGGTTCTGTACGAAGTAGGTGATATCTCGACCGGCGATGGGGATACTCTTTATCGAAGAGCCAATGACGTATCCTTCCGCAACTGGAATAACGTGTGTGACACCATCACCGGAATCAATGACAGTACCCGTAAGTGACCTGTCTGTAACCTTTGATGATGTCCAAGAAGCTGCTAGGGCGAGGACGGCTTGAACTGCAATATATAGTCCCGCACAGTTAAACGACTCGAAGAAGATCTCTGCAGTGTTTTCTCGGTTCTCTGGCGGGTTCAATGGCTGGTGTTGAGGAAATTAGTAGGCATTAACATATGAGTGGGGGACGTAGGAGGTTTACAGGTTCCGTTAATAGGAAGTAGTGATCCTCTGGCTCGACCCTCAAGTACTTGAAGATGGAGTTGGACCAGAACCTCTCCATATGATCCCAATTTTCAATCTGCCCATGTCTAATGGGATAATGGATGCCATATCCTGGCCCGGAGCTCGCGGCAAGGGCTTCATCTCCAATGAAGTAGTCCAGATCTTCAGTTCCACGCTTTGAGGCAAGCGAAGAAGTCGGCCCCGCGCCGCCTGTTAGGAAGGAGGGCTTGTTTGCGACTGGTGGTCGACCGGAGCCTGTTCCAGGAGCCGCTCCTGCACCGGACTTTGTAGCTATGGCGGTGGGAAAGACGAAAGAGGGAGAATCATTGCCGGCGAACCCTAATTGGGAGGAGAGCTACGAGTTAGCTGGTGGGAGGGGTATACACCGACGGGGTCTACTGCTCACCAAGCTTGGAGTAGCCGGTGCCACTATAGGTAGGAAACAGTTAGCCAATGCGCACTACGGTGAGAACTATCAGCATTTAAACACTGTCTCCCCGGTACTTACTTGTCCATGACAACGGCGGGTGTTTGTGCTGCCATGTTTACCGTGGTGACGTGACGGTCGAGGCAGCAGTAAAGCAGGAAAATTCAATCAAATATCGAGATGGGACAGATATAGACTATGCAAACCGAGCTTCTCAGCAGGCGACCCGCGGGATAGTGGCCTTAATGCTGTGGGGTGTTATGCTGCAGCCTGTCCGTGTCGGAGGGTGGAAGCGTCGTAGGTTAACTTAGAGCGTCCATTCATTGAACAAGGTGGAGGATGAGAAGGCGCCAAGACTTGATATCATGTGCCTTTTTGCTACTTCGACTCTTTTTTCAACGTCAGACATCAAAACGGCCGACTTCACTCCATCATTTCGGGATTTATGGCCCATGGAATGAGCATAAAGAGGTCGAGAGGCCCAGTGAAAAGCCGGGAATGACACTGCGAGACTCCTGATACCACCGGAATAGCCGGAACTCCTGGAAGCAACAACTGGATTGTTGTCACCACCTCCTTCTTGACCGAAGCGCAAGGGAGAAAGCAGAAAAGAATAGAAGCCTCTGAGAGGAGAGCAGAAGAGAAACATAGACAGATGCAGCTGCTTCATCTCTAGACGTTATTTGCGTCTGATGAGCAAACAATGAGCCAGGCTGTCTCTTATCCGCTTCTTTTCTCTCTTTTCTACTCTCTCTCACCAGCACTTCTCCTGATACCTTCCCTTACCAAGGCTACTTTATCTATCTGCATCTTCTAGTCTTCTCAGTATAGGTTTTATCTCTCTGGTGATAACAAGAGGGAATCTTCCCCTAGTTACTGCACCAGAGGTGGAAAAACCTGTGCCATAGACGTACATCGCTTATTCCATGCATAAAGCCATCCACTCGTTACTACCTTGCTTCCTCTCACATTCTCTCACTTCCGGAGCCTAGGTTGATGAGACTTACCTCTTATATTTCTCCTTTACCTACCATCACTTATCTAGGAGCTGATAGTCTGGTGAGGCTGCTTTGATTGTGCTTTCTGAGTACCCCTCTACCGTGCTAAGGTCGTGGAAATAGGTGTCTGCGATCTAGGTCACCTAGCAACCCACTAGTGCTAGATTCATAACAACAGACTCTTTTCGTCTCTTCTCACTGATTAAGATTTTCTATATACCCCAAGCTTTGTCTATACTCCTTCTCCCGTACTTCGAACATCTGTACGAGTCACGACCATCCTATCCCCGACACTCGTGGCAGTATAAACAAGATGAACCCCCAGGACAAGGGCCCCCAGGGGGGTCCAGGTGTATCTGCTATATTTGTTCATGCAGGTGCTGGTTTCCACAGCCGCCAAAGCGAGGAGCTTCATCTCTGGGTGTGTAGCAAGTAAGTTAACTTTCACAGTTCCTAGTATAAAACACCTCGCTAACTGTTTTGGCTACAGGGCAGCCTCACTAGGTATGGCCATGTTGAAGGCTGGCGGAAGTGCGGTTGACGCAGTTGAAGTAGCTATCAAATTCTTCGAGGACCATGAGGTGACGAACGCTGGATATGGTAGCAACCTGACAATTACCGGCGCTGTGGAGTGTGATGCTACAATCGTTGACCATCTTGGCCGCAGTGGTGCAGTAGGAGCAGTTCAAAGTTTGTCCTTCCTGATACACATACAGTAAGGCCCGATTTGTAGCTGACAGACCTTGTTTTGTAGATATAAAGAATCCGATCTCCCTGGCAAGAGTGGTACTGGATGCCTCAACACAACCACTCTCACTCAACCGTGTGCCTCCAAACTTACTTGTATGTGGTGGTGCCACTGATTTTGCATATGAACATGGCATGCCTGTACTTCCCTCGGATATCCTGGTAGCTCCAGCAGCCAGAGACCGGTGGGTAAGGTGGAAGCGAGATCTTGAGCAGGTCTCACAGAGACTCCACAAGCGAGAAAAATATGTTGAGCTAGATAGCTTTGTCCCTCAACACTTGCCATCTCAACGAGTTAGTCAGGCCTCTACTGCAGTTGAAAGTATTGACTCGCCACCCCACGATTCATGCTATGGTGCACACTCGCTTTTTCACGTCCCTCGAAGTCCAGCTCACGTTACCAATATATGCCCTTCAAGAGATGCAATAAGCATGATTGGATCTAATAGATGTGGATCTCCCTTACTATGTGTTTCACGCAGTGATATCTCTATGGAAGGTGATGGCGAGGCTGATGCAGACTTCATCGACGACACTTTCCACCAAGATCCTGAACCTTCGTCACAGCAGGATGCCATAGACAAACAAAAGGACAAACACGTGTGTTCCGTGGAAGATTTGGCTCGCGAGGGTATAACTGGTGCATCAGCTGCCAACAACGCTCATGACCTAGCTGTAACCCGAGACGAAGATGAAATCACCGACACAGTAGGTGCTATTGCTATAGATTGTTATGGCAATATTGCCGCCGGTTCATCTTCTGGGGGCATTGGAATGAAGCATAATGGCCGCACGGGCCCTGCTGCACTAGTCGGGATAGGGACTGCAGTTATTCCAGTGGATCCAGATGATGAAATGTGTACATCCACTGCCGCCGTTGCGAGCGGGACAGGAGAACACATGGCCACAACCATGGCTGCTCAGACCTGTGCTGAAAGGATTCACTCTAGCACGAAGAAAGTGCCTGGCAAACCAGGAGTCTATGAGCCCACGACGGAGGATGAAGTCATTAAATCTATGATACAGACCGATTTTATGGGTAGGGTGGCACCAATATTTGCTTTTAAACCTTACTATATGCCTGGCTGCTGATCATGGCATATGAAATGTAGGTCATCCTGCCGTCAAATCAAGCCACTGCCACGCAGCAATTGGTGTAATGACCGTCAAGAAAACTCATGATGGTATTATCTTCGTCTTCGGCCATAATACAGATTCCTTTGTGAGTATGGTTCTTTCCTCAAAAGATGAGGCAAACATCCTAACAACTGATTCCAGGCGGTCGCGAGCATGAGCTCTGATGATGTGGCGGCGTGCTGTACGATGTCTCGTTCTCCAGGCGACCGAAAGATAGCCCAGGGCGGCCGCTTTATTAGGCCGAGGAGGTAGGTTTTAACACTCATCTAATTTCTTGGTATTCGAGGGTTAAATGGGAATGTTTAGATTTAAACCTAGCCCAGATACTTCACAATAAGCCTAATGCTTGTGAGATGCACTTCGACATTACCGCAGTTTTGATGAAACCTTGATTTGATGCCTTTGCGTGTACGACAACCTAGCTATTAACAAGGTACGCCATCCTGTATTGACTATACCTTGGCCCCGGTATACAGTTCCCTATAATTATATTCTCCAAAGTAACACTCTTTCAGCCGTAGATTCTTGACCTCCGCATCCCTATCTGGATTGAAGGTTGAGTATCTTGGGGTAAAGAGGAGAGGGTAAGGGGACTCCATTAAACCTCGGCTGGGAGGGATGCAAGCAGGTCCCCTTTCATTTTACCTAAGCCTGGACATAAGTCTTTATCTTCGCGCTGCAACCTACCTATAACGAGCTGTATGCACGGACCTAGGAATACATACATATTATATTATTGACCACCGGGGTCGTATCATGCTTCTTCGAGTATCTTGGAGGTTGGAATAAAAAGAAAACAGAGGTATAACGGCAAAAACAAGGCTCGCCTTATCAGGGAGCCGGGGTAGTTGCCATTGAACTCGGGGTGGCTGGACCGGAAGAGACTCCGTTACCTGCTCCATTAAGTGTCTTTGCGGAAGCTTTCTTACGCTTCTTCTTCCGTGAAACAACGATCGGTTTGGCTCCATAGTCACCCAGAGCTAAATGGGTGCCACAGGTGAGACAATTGGCACCCTCAGGTGGTTCGCAGAAGATACTGAGACAGATACTACACACAAACCCGACATCGACGACTTTCCGGTGACAGAAGCAAGCAGCGCGGAAATCAACGTCGACACGGGTAGGCAGTATCAGGTTCCGCCTCGCTCGCTGATCAGGTAAAAAGGCGAGCATGAGATATTGTAAAAACCCCCGCGGGGAGTCTAAAGACATGTATATGCCACGAGTAGCGTCACAGGCCTGTTGTAGGAAAACAGCATCACCGGCTAGCTTGCATATGTCGATGGGTATGTGGAGACGCTGACAGGCAAAGATGCTGTTCATAATAGGTATGTATTGCTGAGCTGAGTTTGCAGCACTACTGACGGAGATGATAAGGATACGAGACTGGAGAGCACCAGCATCTGTAGCAGCGGCAGCATTAGCCTTATCTGATGTGGGAGGGGCGCCGCCCGGAGGTGGGGGGAGGCCGCCCGCTCCGCCTGCCGCTGGGTCGGAGCCGGCCGCCGTTCCATGTGTATCAAGGTAAGCGATGGTTTCGCGGTTGATATAGCTGAGTGCAAGGGAGAGGGCGCCGGCCATCATGGTAGAAGAGGAGGAGGAAGAAGCAGAAGAAGGGGATATTTCTTCTGCTCGGGTGCGCGTGAGAAGCCGATTGAGGTTGCGGGTCAACTGCTGCTCAACCAGGAGGAAAGGACGGTACTTGTTCGGCTGCTGTTCCAGCTGCTGTGCTTGCGGGGAGACGACGGGTTCTCCGTAGTCGGTCATGGGTGTATCTCCGTCCCGATCGTTATTGGACGGCCGGAGGTGTTTCTTTTGCGAGTCGGTAGCGGCATCACCAGGAGCGGCGGCCGGGGGAGTTGGGTACAGCCAGACGGCCTGATGGCTGTGACTGGCCACAACGGCCACTTTGTTTGCGTAGTTGCATGCCAGATGGGCGTTGATGAAGACCAGCAGGTTCGCCACGGCAGAGGAGAGCGGGAGCGTCTCTTGAAGCTGTGCCCAAGCATGCGGGTTTGTATCCAGGATGACCGTCAGCAGCGAAGGATCTGGGGATATGAGGTCAGTCAGTGTGTAGCTGCGACGATAAGGTGGTGGACTGACCGTTCGCTGCAGCGCCTGAATCCGCCATCCTGACTCACTCTCCTCCTCTCCGGGTCTCTCTCGCTTCTCTCTCTTCTCTCTCGTCGGCAATCTTGCGCTTCGACCTCGCCGTCGCCGTCTGTCGTCTGTCGGTTTTTCTTTCTCCTGCGGCCGAAGAACGAACGTCAAAGGTCACCGCTTAGTCAGCATCTCAACACCGTCCCAAAAAGGGCCAAAAGATATAAAAAAAAAAAAAAACAAGCAAAGGACGAAGAAAAGACGAGGAAAGGGATAGAAAACGCCGAGGACAGCGAGAAGAAGCAAAGAAGGACGACGAGGGACAGGCTGAAGAAGGCCGTCGAAGTCTTCCGGTTGGTCCTGCGTATTCCTCCTGCATGCACCTCGACGTAATAACACCGCAGGAGACAAAAAAGAAAGCAGAAAAATAAAGCATCTCTTATCTCCTGCTGCTTCTTTGACAAGTGATCATACTTACATATCTTGCCTCAAGATAACTAGCGAGAGCCAGACCGAGGCCAGAGACCAGAGACGGAGTAATATTAGGCAGCCTGGTCTATAAAAGGAGGCGTCTTGCCTTCTTGTCTTCTGCGTCTTAACTAGTTACTCCCAGTCCAACCTGACCGAAATCCCCCAACCCTCCGCAAGCCACGTTCAACAGCCAACAGAAACAGGTACTTCGGCACAGTAACCATATACGAGGGACGACGAGGGACACGCTGATAAGGACCGTCCCATCGACTTCGCCGTTCTTTTCGGGGAATTTTTTTACGGTGCTATCACTGCCTCTTCGCTGCCGGAAGCTCCCCCTGCCATAGCTTCAGGCGAAAAAAAGCCCCGCGGATCCTTGTTTGCCATCTCAGCTCCAGCCTAACAGCAAGATAAACTAGACGAACCATCGCAAGACGATCATCAAGACGATAATAACGAAGAGAAATACTCAGAACAACCCCCATGGTTTCAGTACATGATCTGGAGCGCGCCAGCACACTAGCCAGGGAAGCAGTCGAGCTCGTCGATGCGGGCCACAAGGAGGTGCGTCAACTTTTTGATATCTGCCACCAGCCAGACAAGCCGGTCGTAAGTTACTGATGGACTGACAATGGCGGATAGGCGGCATCTCGCAACCTGCGCGAGGCTATTGCCATCGCTCCAGATAGCGAAGATGTCAAGAGCGTCTTCCGCAAGATAAGGGAGGACGAGGAGAACAGTCATCCGCTGCTCAACCTCTGCCGACGCTTCGTGACGCAGCGGGATGAGAGCGCAGCCGGCGAAGCCACCAAGTATCTTCGCTCGGAAGGGCTCCAGCCACCACCGGAGGTAGCCCTAGAGTGCGTCAAGTTGCTTCTTGCTGAGCCTGCGTCCTCTCTACCCGCAGCGCAGGACGAGCTGATCACGGGCCTTGTACGGCAGAGCATACGGGTTCGTAGCTACTTTGCTGGTGAATTACAGAATTCTGTCACTGGCCTGTTTGATAAGATCTACGACCGCGGAGATGGCGCTGTTGTCTGTCTGGACATGGTCGTCCTCGAAAGGGGACTCTGGCAATCAGAGCAGACGAGGAAACATTGCGAAGAAGAACTCTTCCAGCTCTTCATCGCCAAGCTGATGGAGTCTGGCCATGACCATGATGGACGTTCCCTGAAGGGCATTGCTCGTCTACTTGTCGTGGACGCTGGTAGCTTAAAACACCTCGTCGACGAAGAAGGCTTCGACGTTATCGTCTCTTCTCTCGACCGGAGACTCCCTGCTGATGTCAAGAGCCAGGCCACCCTTGCTACAGCAAAGTACCTCGAAGTTTCCGGCGATGCCGGACAGACACTGTGCTCCAACTTCATCAAGACTAGGGTCGCTAAACACCGGAAAGGGGACTACATCGTCGCTTTCTCCGCTGCTAGTGTCGTCTTCCCCATTCTTCCGGAGTTTGCAGTCAGCCTGTTCCTAACCGAAGGTTTCCTCAAATCCCTCACCCCATTGCTGGCGCGGAAAATAAAGTGCAAGAACCTGGAGCTCGCTATCCTAGAGTTATTTAACGCTGCCTGTGTTAATAGCTCGTGTCGAGAGGCTATATCCAAGAACTTTGTCGACTGGCTTTCCGAACATCTGAAGAGCGAAGCCGAGGAGACGACTGCTTTGGCTGCGGTCGTTTTGGCAAAGCTTAGTGTTTCGCCCAAGGACGCGAGTTCCGCAGACAAAGACAAGGCCGGAATCGTTCAAGAAGAACATGCCGACCCCCTGGAACTTGTGGATAAGTTCAAGACCATGCTTGGAAAGTCTGGTCAGGATGGCAACCTGCGACATGTTGTCGAGGGCCTGGCGTATGCCTCTGTCAAGGCTGAAGTCAAGGAGCAGCTCGCCCAGGATTCCAAATTTCTCCAAGACCTGATCAGCCTACTACTTGAGCGTGTTGCCGACTCTACTGTCCTCTATGGCGGGCTAATGATAATCCACAATATCACGGCTTATCGACCAAACATGTCCGAGGAGCAGAAGAAAATGTCCGAACTAAAAGCATATGCTAATGCATCAAAACCACGCGCAACTGCTAACCCGCTCGAAGATGACGATCATACCAAAGCAAGGTGCAGTGCTATCGTGAATGCCGGGGTGATGCCCTTGCTGGTAGAATGCGGAAAATCGCAGCTGGCGTCTCCAAAGGACCTCGTCAACAAGATACTTCTCTCCTTATCCAAGGATTCCAAATCAAGAGGCAAACTCGCCCAACAAGGTGCCGTGAAACTCCTCATATCATCCGTCTCTTCCCAGGATAGCACTGCCACACACACTCCAACTACTGAGAGCACCATCACAAACGGCGCTCATGCTCTTGCCCGCATCCTTATTTCGGTAAATCCATCTCACGTCTTCCCTTCCTCCGGATTCCCCCAAATCACCTCTGCAATCCGACCCCTCAACATCCTTCTCACTCCTCCCGGAACAACAAGTATTTCCTCCGACCAACCACGCGATCTTCTTCCAGTCTTTGAGAGTCTTCTTGCCCTCACCAACCTTGCCTCTTACCCTGACCAAAGCGTCAGCACTTCGATAATCCGCTCTGCATGGTCGACCATCGAAGACCTTCTTCTCTCACACCATACGTACATCCAACGTGCAGCCTGCGAGCTAGTATGCAACCTTATGTCATGCGAAGCTGGTGTCGGCAAATTCGCTGATGGCACCCACCGCGCCAGTCAACGCATGCACATTCTTCTCGCTCTAGCGGATGTTGATGATATGCCCACCCGTAGTGCTGCTGGCGGCGCCCTAGCAATGCTAACAGACTTTGAAGGGGCTGCCTCGGCCATCGTCGAACGCACCAGAGGTGTTGATATAATTCTCAATTTATGCCAGGAAGATGACGATGGGCTGGTTCACCGCGGCATTGTCTGTGTTCACAACATGGTAGGTGGCACAGGTGACATTGGACGCAAGGCTAGAAAAGCAATACGCGAGAAGCATGGCATGGAAGTCCTCAGAGACTGCCTTACGAAGACAAAAAACCCAGCTGTCATGCGAAGCGGAGTTGAAGCCTTGAAGAAGCTGGTTGACTGTCAGGCATCGGATTAAGGCGGTATACGCAATCTCCTTACGTGTATTTTTTTTATATTTTATTTTCTGCTTCTACATCGTGGGCCTAGAGGTGTGTGTTTGATTATTTCTTATTTCTGCCCCCCTTTGATTTGTTTGATGCTTTACGTTTCTCCTCTTCATGGCATTCATTCGGATCTTTTCATTTACGGTGTTTTCATTCGATGGATGGTGGAGGGTGGCTGATGGGCTATAACTATGTGTACGGTTGGCTTTCTGCGTTTTCTCGCTTACTGGGTTACTTGTTTGCTTGCTTGTTATGATTCCAATTTGCTCTGATATTCATGACCCCTTTATTTCCGTGCATTAATATATATACGACTCGCAGTGAAATTGACTCAATTTGCAAAAATAGCCCTATCCTGTCCTACTTACACCTCCTAATAAGAGAAGATGGACTCCTGTTTCTCTGGCAGCCCCAACTTAGCTCTGAGCTCGTCTTCCTGCTGCCCGGCCTTGACCTTGGGTACATATCTCAGCAGACCAAGCGAGCCTCGCTTGAGATTTGGGACCATTCCATCAATAACGTCGACAGTGAAGTTATCGATGTTCATCGTGTCCTCGGATCGAATGATCTGTCGTGCTTGAATAGTGTTCAGCGTCCGTCGTTCATCGGCGGAGAGACTTTCTTCAAGCTTCTTAACAACGTCCGTTTCTTCACCGTTTTTTGTCTCGCTGACGCTCTTGATCTTGTTCATCAGCGCATCTTGTTCTTCTCTACCGGCATTCTGGAATGCATTGACACAGAAATTGATCGTTTGAGCAATCTCGGCCTGTGTGAGAGTTTTGTCCACATCCACCGTTCCTTGGATGACTGTCAATCATTGTTAGTATTGATACCCTATACCAGACACTTGGGGATGAAAACGAACGTACTTGGTCGGAACAGGTCAAATGCACGGTTGAAGCTCTCTTCATCCCAGTCTGTAAGAACAGGCTCATCGTGATCAGATATTTGTTTCAGGGCACTCATTACCACCAGAAGGAAGCGGGTGTATCCCTCCGCAACTTTCTTCGAATGCCACTCTGCTGCAGCCTTTTCATCACAGTCTCCCCTCTGTGCGGCACGAATACTAAGAGCTGCAGAAAGGCCGCTTGCAAAGGCTAGATGGACTCCCGAAGAGAAAAAAGGATCAATGAAACAACCTGCGTCTCCGGCGATGCGCAGGTATGGACTTGCATAACTTGAGGCGCTGTAGGACCAGTCTGATGCAGACTTCAAGTCAGACACCAGTTCCGCATTGTCAAGAAGCTGCCATATACCGGGGATTTGCTTCACATTATCGAGGTAGAACTGCTGTGAGCTCGATCCCGCCTCTCGCTTCTTTGTTGTGGCCATGGCCTGGTTCATCACAACACCGATAGACGTGGTGCCATCATGCAGGGGGATCAACCAGACCCAGCCGCTTCCATCTATTTAAAACAAGTTAACTTGTTGTCACTAAAGAGTATATGCAATATGCAGCATGCTGATGAAAAGGGTAGCTTACCTGCAATGGCCTCAAAGTAGGGGTCCCCCTCTCGAGGAGTCCCAATGCCATATGAACTTGCCCCTTTCCAGTATCCCCAGGTAGCCACATTCTTCAGTCCCTGATTATATGTCCTGTTCTTCATATATTTGGTACTGACCAGCCCAGCTCGGCCAGTGGCATCCACGAGATACTCAAAATTAATCACTCCGGAAGACTTGTCCGCCTTGCGCGTCCAGGTGGCGGAGACCGGTCGACCCAGGTCTGTTGACACGGGGTCTGAATTGTCTTCGGAGAGTGGTTCGAAGTTGATAGCATTCACCTTGACGCCATCGAAGGTTTTGGCTCCATTTTCTCCGGCATGCTTGAAGATGAGGTGGTCGGCCTCCGAACGAATTACGTTCCATGCATAGCTTCCGGGACCACCAGCCGCAACGAAGTCGGTATCTTGTCCTGAAGTTAGACCTGACGTTGCAAGATATACCATTTATTTGTACTCACATGCTTCCGGCTTCGAATTCAGCTTGAAGGCAGCCCCGTTCTATCGAAGTGTTAATTCCATACAACAACGGATTAGAGTTCTGTTTGCAAAGCACTCACCTTCTGAACAAATCCATAACTATCAAATTTGGAGTCTAGGTCGATAAATCGTAGAAAATGGCGAATAGATGGCAGCATGCTCTCGCCGATATGGTATCTAAATGGAAGATAGACGTTAACCACGGCCCCTTAAAGCTTGACATTTGCCAGAGGGTCTTTACCTGGGGAAGACATCGGCCTCGAGGAGGACTACATCAACTCCCTCTCTAACCAACGCTGAGGCAGCGTATGATCCGGCTGGGCCACCTCCAACTACCAGAGCAGTACAAGATGCTGGGATAGACATGTTTGCTTCTTCAGTGAAATTGAAACTTTTGTTTATGCCATTGACTTGGGAGTGATTACTTGCTCTATATATCCTATCGCCCTTACCCCTATCCCTCTCTTCGGGTACCGAACATATCGCGTACAAGGCTGTAAGGGGGCACCGGTCTCCGGCTTTCACAGCTTCTTCCTCTAGTATCTGCTCTCAACGATACTTCTCATAGATTGGCGACAATGTGGGACACATGGTCTTCAATTAATAGATTCAAAAAGTAATAGGGCAATTCATGGTTGATCACCAGAAAGTATTTTCTAATCAATAACTAGCTAACATTCTCGATCTATATTGTAATTACTCGCTATTAAACAAACTCTTCGGCTACAATATTTCAACATAAGGTATCTACTATACTCTGACATCCCTGGACCGTATCATTATCCTGGCTTCTGGGTTTGGCATGATACGAACGCCGTCAAAAATATTAGCAGGCCTTTTGGGTGTTTGATTATCCTGCATATTCTCCTCGAAACGGAAGTCGTACTTCATAAGTAGTTCGGCGATAATGACTTTCACTTGATTACTTGCAAAGTGACGTCCGGGGCATGAATGCGTCCCGTACCCCCAGTTCAACTCTGAGGCACTGTAATGATATTAGCAGGGTGTTTCTGCATGGCACAGATCGGTGAAATAGTTACCTTATAGAAGAGAACTGGTACTTGTACTCATTACCCTTGATTTGGCGCAATTTCTCAAAGCGGTAGCCATCAAACCGTGTCGGACACTCCCATAGGGACGAATCTGTGTTGACAGTCATAGCCGGAGCAGAAACAGAGATGCCTGCTGGCACCGTGGTACCATCAGGCAAGTCAAACTTCGACAAAGCAAAACGGCTTACACTGACTGTTTTGATATTAGTGACATGATTTGCTTGGGATGAAAATAGGTGTATTTACCAATGCCGATGGGGTTCAATCTTTGAGATTCTTTGAGAAAACTGTCACATTTACGGAGCTCTGCTAAAGCTGCCGGTGTCCAGGTCCCGCCACAAGAATCAAATACAGTTTGAATCTCAGTTCGTAATGGTTCTATGTATTCTGGATGAGCTAGAATATCGAAAAAGAAATGGATGAGCTGTTGGGTGTATATCTCATTAGCTTACCCCTCGTTTTAGAATAGAGCCCATCTGAAGACTCACCTGAAATGCTAGATTATATGTTGCCGCTTGTACAGCCTCAAGTTGCAATCTTGTATGGAGAGTCAAGTTGCTACTCTGTCCTGGATAGTTATCAATTATCCATTGCATCAAATCCTTAGTGCCTGGAGCATCTCCTGAAAGCCTGGCGTTTAATACTGGAGACAGTAACTTGCTCGCCTGCTTGAATTGCTGGCTCATCTTCCCAATCTCAGGGAGGAAAAGGGCCCTGAACGGACGTAGCATCCAGTGGGTGTTTGACATTTTGGCGGCAATCGTTACAGTTGAGATAGCATACTCCAGTGTCAAGTCGATCTAACAAGATTAGCAAAAACACCATCTATTTTCAGATTAGATATCCTTCTTACCCATTCTTGCTCCCTAGACAGAGGTGAGTTGATAAAGGTGCGCCCAATATGCAATGGGACCAGTTTGACCATGGTAGGGAAAAGCTGAAGTGGTTTCCATTCTGGGATATCCGTTAGCTATCAATTCATGACATTGATACCCTTGAGTATTGTTATAACGGAGGGATATCGCACCTGGACAATTGCCGATCTGTGACGAGATAGTCCATATGGCATCTTCTTGGAGTAGGGAAATATTCCCTCCAAGCTGTTTGGATAGTCCTCCGCGTACAAACTCAGCCAAGTGATCACTCTTTACCATCTTAGTGTAACGGCCCATCAATCGTTCATACACCTCCCTTCCCAAGCTCAATCTATGCTCAGGGGCATAAGCAATAGTAGAGAGGCATTTACGTGGGACAACGATGGTTGGGATATCACGAGTCGGGATTTGAAAACACGATTCCGGATACTGCTAATGATTAGTTAAAGTGTATAAACTAGTATCAAGGGATTAACAAGAGTAAAAATACCTCTCGAGACCCTTCCTCCACTGCAGCCATAAAGTTTTGGCTCTTAGCATCGCCAACGATAGGTATCTTATTTGGCTTTGGACGGACACACCACCAGACAGATATTATTGCAACCAGCCCAACCATGTATGGCAAGGCTGGAATAATATTCTGTGCATGAAAATAATCCATTTCTAACATAACGATGAATCGTGGGAGTTTAGAGAAAGGCAGAAGGGAGAAAGGCCTGATAATATGGGATATGGCCCCGTTTCTCTCGGAGACCGAGCTGTCAACCCATCCCGATCCTAGTCGCCGAGGTAGATAGAAATATAATCTGTAAAACTTCCTCTGAAGCTGAAAGTATTTTCAAGCAGTAAAGCATTGTCAGTTGTTCATATTGCTGTAGCCATGTTTCTCTCATTTGGGTTCCTGCCCATTGTCTACGGTGTATGTTCAAATTCCCCCCTTCTTCCTCGAGCTGAATACTGACTGCCGACTAATCCAGCTCGTCCTGTTCGCTGTTGCAAAAACCGTTTATAACCTTTACTCTCATCCATTGAGATCATATCCGGGGCCGTGGCTAGCTCGCGCTTCCAGGTGGTACTGTTCCTACTATCTCAAGATTGGCCGGCTTCCGCACAAAACAAAAGAATGGCATGACAAATACGGCCCCTGTGTGAGAATCGCGCCGGACGAGTTGTCGTATAATACTGCAGAAGCCTGGGAGGACATTTGTGGTAGGATAACAAGATATAAATTTCTCCCACTGTTTATAGGTTCTCGCTGACGGCTTTATTTTTGATTTAGGACATCGAACTGGGACGAGGACGGAGAGCTTTGAAAAAGATCTAACGTTCTTTCCACCCGCTCCAAATGGAGTAGATTCAATAGTAAGTAGCTGATTTATGCTTGTGCATCATGACTGGAGCTGATATCTTGTTGTGTAGATTGTTGCGAAGGACGATGGTATAGTCTACACATATAGTTTAGCCGTGCAGAAATAGAGAAGCTGACAAGATGCCCTAGTCCACCGACGATTTCGAAGGCTTTTGTCTCATCCGATGTCAGACAAAGCTCTAAGTGCCCAGCAAGAAATCATTACCGGGTACGTCGGCCAGTTAATTGAAGAGCTCCGAGCGCGAAGCATCGGTGAAAAAGGGGGTAAAAAGGGGATGGTGGATATGGTCCGCTGGTTTAACTTCACTTCGTTTGATATCCTTGGAGACCTTGCATTTGGCGAACCATTCGGTTGTCTCCGAAGCGGTATCATGCATCCATGCATAGAACTCATCTTTACAGCCATTAAGTCTGTAATGGACATGCAGATTATCCGTCGTGTCCCTGGTCTCTTCCCCATGATGATGGCTATTGCTGGTCTGTTCCAACAAAGCCAGCATCTACAGGACCAGTTCATGTTTTGTCAAAAGAAAGCACGCGAACGCCTTGGTAGAGAAACTACCAGACCTGACTTTAGTAAGTCCATGATTGGCATATGATAAGAACCTCGACGTTAACAGCTTTGACAGTGACATATATCCTCCGCGCTACCGAGGAGAAAGGGATGACCCAGGATGAGATCGAGGCAAATGCACAGATCTTGATCATGGCCGGTAGCGAGACCACTGCATCGGCGCTGTCTGGTATGTACAGTCCAAGTCCAGAAAAGGAAGAAGCGATGTGGGCTAACATGATATGCATAAACAAGGCACACTCTTCTATCTGCTCAAAAGCCCAGCAGTTATGCAGAAGCTTAGAAAGGAAATCGAGTCCACTTTCCAGCATGAATCTGATATAACTATGCGATCAACCCAAGGGCTGGAGTACTTGAATGCAGTACTACAGGAATCAATGAGGGTGTACCCTCCTGTTCCTTGCACATTTCCTCGCACAACACCCCCAGGCGGTGCCACAGTCTGCGGCCAGTACGTCCCGGGGGGTTATATTGTTGGTATCAATCAGCTAGCGGCCATGACTTCTGCGAAGAACTTCACAGATCCGACGAAGTTCGTGCCAGAACGATGGCTGGGTGATGAGCGTTACAAAAATGACTGCAAGAAGGCGTATCAGCCGTTCTCCTATGGACCACGCAACTGTCTCGGAAAGAAGTAAGTGTTCCCCGACGGTGACCGGGGCCTGGTTACGGACCAATAGGAGACAATAATGCTAATGGATTTGCTGTAGTTTGGCATATGCAGAAATGAGACTTGTTCTCACACGCCTGCTTTGGAATTTCGAGTTGGAGTTATCAGAGGAGTCAAAAGACTGGCATTCCCGGCAGAAGGTATGGATGATGTGGGATAAAGGCGACTTGAACGTTAAGATCCGGCCACTGAGGCCTTAGCCGTTCTCTTTGTTAGTGTAAAATCCTCGAGAAACTGATTGTTCTATGTACACGGGATGAAGGAAATTCAAAATACACTTTTCTTTGAATTATTATGGTATTAGAGGGCGGAAGATAGCTTGCCCACACGCTCCTCTAGCTTTGTGCAGGGGTTGGGTTCTAGGGTTATGGAATCCCGAAGAGTGGTGAGAACTTGTAGACACCGCTGTAGCTCACGTTGAAGTAAATAAGACCGAAGTTCCAGTTGTTCATCCTGGCTGATTTGAAACGACCCGAACCGGAGATTAGGCAGAACGTTTCCACCGCTGTTGCCGCGAGATAGGGATTTGCAGGCTCCAATATTTGTGAGACCTCCCATACTGCCTATGACGCTAGCACGATCGCTGTCCGAGGGGTCCTGCCCCACACTGCGTTCAAAAAGAGTGACGATTTGTTCTATGGCAATGAGAAGTAGCATGGCGCAGTTGGATCGTTCCTTGTGAGCACCTTGACTCAGGAGCCGTGAGATTTCTGCAAGGGTGACTTTGTTGGTATGCATGACCACGTCCAGCGCGATAACACCTCTCTGAATGTGATGTTCTAGAAACTCCACTATTCGGTTACAACTTAGGATAGTCCAGCTTCGATAGTTGTATTGTTGTTGACGAAGTCGTCCACTTGTAAATTCGCTGTCACATTCCGTCACAGGTACATTTTCAGTATACTGGAACGCGGAACGGCTCGGGTAAGACCTTGAAGGATCAAGGTGGACGGAACGCCTCTTCTTAGTGGATGGTGTTGCTGGGGTAGGAGCAGGAGTCTCCAATGAACAGCTGGGGAGATCCATCGGATGAAAATCATGAATGTGGAGATCTAAGTCGGGTAGATCTAAGTCTGGGAGATCTGGTAGGTCTAGGGGAAGCATTCCGGCATCTATATAAGGGGTGGTGTGCACGGGGCTTTGAGTGTGGGAGTCCCCAGCAGCCTGACTGTGGCACCGGGACGACCGACTAGGGTCGTGTTCGGAAGACATCAATTGACTGGGTAAAATGAAAAGGTCTGCGGAATCAAACGGATTGAGGGACTTGTCGGTAGAAGGATTGGTCCAGTCCGCATACATCCCTACAGGGGACTTGGGGGTGTTTGTGTCAAAGAATTGACCAGCGTCAGCCGCGTTTGGTTTGTCACCAAATTCGGGACGGGAATTGGGCTCGTCAGGCTCGGTGGCCGTGGTTTGGGTGGTGGTCTGCGCGTCTGTGTCGCCTTCGGCGTCTTGTGGCAGCACAATTGCAGATTCAGATCGCGGGGTTTGGACAGTTTTCTCCGTCGAGTTCGCCCGAGATGGCTTATTTGCTCGAGCTCGGATTCCTGGTACCTTCCCGACCCTGGATACTGCATAGACACACTCATACTGCAGGTTGCTACAGCGGGTGCAGCCGGTTCTTTCGCCGCTGCATCGTACCTGGGCAATCTTATCAGCATATCAAAACGAATGATGGGGACTAGATATCAAATACTATGGATTTAAAAGTTGTTTACCTTTGCTGCATGGCATTGGTTACAGGCCGACCGCCATCGCACGGGCTTTCCTGATGAATCTGGCCTGCAAGGGCAGGGTCAGCAAAAAGGAGATGAACGAGCTCAGGATAGAATGGGCTAACGAACCGCTCGGTCGTGGTGGTGGCGGTAGAAGACATATTCCTTATGATGGGAGATATGGCTGCGTGGCGTAGAGTGTTTCTTTTCTCCTAGACAAGTGATGATAGCTTCTGATAGCTTCTTCTCCTACCGGGGGAGGACCCTTGGTAATTCTTATAGGACCGCAGGCCGAGGTCGTGAACCCGTTTTCTCGTCCGTTCGAAGACACCGATAAGGACGAAGGGAGGAAATCTCAGCCTGCGGCTGGAGATATCTTCCCCCAGCCAAAAATAAAGCACCGTCATTTGGTTCAGCCCTGCCAAAGATGGAGACGCAATCCTCCGAGGTCAGTCATGCTGCGTCTCGGGATGCATCATGGCAGCCAAGCAATGCCCTCCAGGACAATAATGGACCTGTCTAAGGGGTCCATCACACGGCCAGAGCCTGAGTAGTCATAATTAATGGCCAGCATGTTGAGCAACCCCCTTTCCCGGGTAGATCAGGATGGCCAGCGAGGCACCAGCCAAAAAAAATAAAAAAAAAAAATAAAAGAAAAGAAATAAAGCTGTATAGAGAACGAGGGGCATCCATAACACGCATCGAGCCACGCCGCTCACCCTCGCATCCTCTCGCTGTCCTGGCGTCCCTGGCCGTCCCCTGCTGGCCGTTTGTTTTGCTGCGTGTTAAGCGAGAAATATGCAGAAGCTGAAGGCAGTCGTCAAGATTCCCCAAATAGGAAATCGGTGACTAAGCAGGCTAAACGTCGATCCTGAATTTCTTTTTTACGGCTTCAAACTTCAACTTCAACTTCATCTCTCTTTGGTTCTTGGAGACGGCGTTGCTTCTGCTGCTAACGAGTTGACTAACGTGATACGCAGGCTACACTGTGAGATACATGAGGATGCATGTTTAACCTTGGTCCAGGAGCAGGGCTGTAGGCCGATTCAAAACGTTTACCGCCTACATGATCACCGGTTCAGTGATCGACCGGGCATCAAGCATTTACGAGAATACGCTGCGAGCAGGCTGCAATACGCTGAAAGTATGGTGGAAAAATGAAAATAGACTTGTCTTGCTTCATCTCTTCACTGATCTAAGCCGTCTCCTCGTCCCCAGATGCCTGCCCATATTGTATCATGGAGCCACCACATAGCCAGCATGGCGAAGCGGACCAGGGCCCGCACTGCAGGAGGAACGTGGCCGTCTTTGCCCGGCCCGGTGCGTGCAGTGGAGTGGGTGAGAGTGCTGAGCAGAGACATGACGGGAGTCCAGAAGGCCAGGAAGATAGCTGCCCCCATGCGCTCCCACGCTGTGGACGGCGGCTGATAGCAGGGATACTTTTGGCGAATACGCTCAATGTAGGATGGTGGAAAGTTGGCGGCCTGGGCCCCATCAAGAATAAGACCCTTGAAGGATCGAGAGCGGGGAGGCAGGAATGTTAGCTTATTTTGTGTTGATCGCCAGGACTTCGAGACGGAGAGAAAAGGAGGGAAGAAAGAAATTATGAGACTCACAAGATATCGTTCTGTGGGTCGAGCTTCCGGCCACCGTTCCATGGTACTGACCAGCGTCAAGACACGTATTTGATCCCCCCAGCGCTGGCGGTGGGCTGGATGGACTGGCTGCGCGGCCACCAGAGCCTCGTCGTAGGCAATTCCGCCTCCTTCTGAACCGATGATCTCGATCCATTGCGCCCACGTTATTAAGTAGGCCGTTCCACAGAGGACCTCGTCGTCGTCGACGCCGTTCTCCACTATCTTCTCCGTCGCTGGCTTGTACTCGGTGATGGAGGCATAGCACGGCTCCCGGTATGGGAATCCTGCGCTGGACATGGCCAGCCGCCAGCCAGCGACCTTAACGGCAACAGCCGCCTGCGGTGTCATGCCGCGATCTTCACGGAAGGTTTTGGCCGAAAGGTTCGATCCATAAGCCAAGTACCAGACCAGCCGCTCCTTCGCGGCCTCGGCCTTGGGCAGCGGCGAGGGTGATACAAACATCGCCGCAAAGGGGAATTTCCACGACTCAACCAACCAAAGGCCAGGGGCAAAGAAACCAAACAACGAAATGCTAAATGCTGACAGATTTATTACGTTGATTCGTCGTCTGTTACCCTGCAGTCCTCTATTTTTCTTCCTTCCCTCTCACGGCGCTATTTCTATTCAAAAGGGAAGAGGGCGTCTGCGTAACCTTCGGAGACCGTGGGAGCTTGTTGATTGATAGATAGCCTGTCCTTCGGTCACCGGGGGTGGCCTTATCACAATTGGATTGTATCGAAATGAAGGTAGGGTATCCAGGTGCGGCCGCGTGCGACCTTTGTTGTAGCTTTTCGTAGTTTTCCACCGTTTGCTGGGTTTCTTTCATTTCTCTGCTTCTCTTTCTTCCAACCGCACTTTTCTCCGCAAGTCCTCTCCCCTTTTATATCAGACACCTACACAAGAGCAGGCATGGAAGGGACGCCGTCCGCCGACGACGGCCAGCGTGAAGAGAAGCCGCCAACTACTCGCGGCACCCGGTTCTGGCTGGTATTTGTCTCGCTCTGCTTTGCATCCTTCGTTGCATCCCTGGACATAACAGCCATCACTACTGCCCTGCCAACAATCACCCGCGAGCTCCACGGCGAAGAAAACTATGTCTGGATCGCGAACTCGTATACGCTGGCGTCGGCCGTTGTCCAGCCTCTTACTGGGCAGGTCTCGAACATTATCGGCCGTCGAAACCCCATGATAGCTATGGTCTGCCTCTTCGCGCTGGGCAGTGGCCTCTGTGGCGGCGCGACCTCGACAGCCATGATGATTGCTGGGCGAACAATTCAGGGGCTCGGCGCTGGCGGCATTCTGCTTCTCCTAGATGTTATCGTAAGCGACCTTGTTCCCCTGCGCCAGCGAGCTCAGTATGTCGGTATCGCGCTCTCTACCTGCGCGCTGGGAACATCCTTGGGACCGTTGATAGGGGGCGTCCTAGTCGAGCATGCTAGTTGGAGATGGGTTTTCTATATTAACCTTCCATTTTCGGCCTTGGCCCTGATATCACTTGTTCTCTGCCTCAGAGTCCAGCACCAACGAGAAGCAACATGGAAACGAGCTTTAGCTCGCGTCGATTGGATTGGAAATGCCATCTTCATCGTCGCTATATGTGCTATTATGTACGCCCTAGTCGTTGGTGGTGCCATTTATCCATGGTCCTCTTACCACGTTCTCGTTCCCCTTATCCTAGGAGCTGTTGGATGGGCTCTATTCCATATCTTTGAAGCATCCCCTTACTGCCTGGAACCTACCATGCCCCCTCGTTTATTCCGTAACAGGACCTCGATGGGTGCATACGTCCTCTCCTTTCTTGGAGCGATGTTGATGCAGTGGATAGTCTATTTTCTAGCCTTCTTCTTCCAGTCCGTCATGAGCCAGTCCACCACCATGTCAGGAGTTTCTGTCATACCTTTCACTGGGTTTCTTATACCATCCGCCATCCTAGGGGGTGTCATCATATCCAAAACAGGAGCTTATCGCCCCTTACATTGGGCTGGATTTGCCATCATCTCCATTTGCATGGGGCTCTTCAGTACCTGGTCTGTTCGCACCTCTCGTGCTGAATGGGTCACCCTACAGTGCCTCGTAGGTATTGGCAACGGCTTCCTGTTAACTAGTATTCTCCCTGCAATACAAGGAGCACTTCCGGAATCAGACAATGCCACGGCAACTTCCGCCTATGCTTTTCTTCGAAGCTTTGGTTTCGTTTGGGGTGTTGCTATCCCTGCTGTGGTTTTCAATGGCCAAGTCGATCGCTTCCTGGGTAAGGTCGGTGATCCGGCCCTACGCGACAAGCTCGCCCGCGGTGGCGCATATTCTCTAGTAGGAACTTCATTTTTTGAAGGTCTAGGGTCCGAAAAGGGTGCTGTACAATCGGTTTACACAGACAGTCTGAGAACAGTATGGCAGGTTGGCATGGCCTTTGGATTGCTTGGTTTTGTCCTTGTCGGGGTCCAGAAACATATTGAGTTACGTACCACTCTGGAGACCGACTTTGGACTAGAAGAGACTCCCCAGCAAAGAGATACAGCAGCAGAAGATGGAGCTGCCACAACGAACGAACCAACGGAGGCAACAACCTCAAAGGCCCAGTGAGGTTTCAAACCTTGTACAGACGAACCATTGTGACTATCTTCTCGTGTTCTTTTATGAAGATAGCACCATTAACATATTAGATCCATTTATTTCGTTTTAAGCCACTGCATGCCCTAGGTTAGGTGACGTCGATAGGAACTATTATCTAATAATTTTCCCCTTTCTCGCATACAAGTCTATTCTGAACTTGATTGTACATACGAAATCCAGTCAAATAGATGAAGACACCATGTATTTTAATACTTCAAGAAGCATCAATGAAGAAAAGAACAAAATATAGAATTGGACATATTAAAACAGGGTAAAAAATGAGATTATTCGGGGGATATCAGCAAATTTCCATCATTCTCATTGTCGGCCTTGACCTTTGCCTTCGTCTGCTTCTCCCACATTTGGCTATACATCCCATTTGCAGACAGCAGTTCGGTATGGGTACCTTTCTCGACAACACGTCCTTGGTGTAGAACGATGATCTGATCTGCCTTGGTGATCGTAGACAGTCGGTGACTGGGGTAGAAAAGATTAGATTCCATATCTCGAAAGGGTAAAAAGTTACAGTTACTTACGCAATAGTGATGCTTGTTCGGCCTTTGGCTATTTTCTCGAGAGCCCCTTGGATCTGACGCTCCGTCTGGGAGTCTAGCGAAGCCGTAGCTTCGTCAAGGAGCAATATCTGAGGAGATCTGAGGAAGGTCCTTGCAATAGTTATCTGCAAAGGTCAGTCAGGTGTGAGTCCTAAGTAGATACTTATGTTAATAACTTACTCTCTGCTTCTCCCCACCGGAAAGCCGCAGCCCTCGTTCGCCAACTTTTGTCTCATAGCCATCTGGGAAGCTCATTATCCGATCATGGATACTAGCCGCCCTGCAAGCTTCATATACCTGTTCCATAGTTGCTTCTGGTCGTGCGTATAACAGGTTATAGAGCACAGTGTCGTTGAAGAGGATTGCATCTTGTGGCACAACACCCAAATGGCTGCGTAAACTTGCAATGGTCATATCACGAACGTCCATGCCGTCCACTTGGACAGACCCTCCTGCAACGTCGTAAAATCGGAACAGCAGTTTTAAGATAGTGGACTTCCCGCTACCACTTTCTCCAACTATTGCGGTTGAAGTGCCAGGCTCCACGACAAAGCTAACGTCTCGAAGCGCTGGGCGACGTCCATCATAGGCAAAATTGATATTTTTGAATTCTACTTTGCCTTTGCAGTAGTTCAGCGGCATAGCATTGTCCCCGTCCTGAATCAGGGGCTTCTCCTTGAACTGTATTGCAGTTAGCATTAGTACTGTCTCCGCGGTCATTACTAGACTTACTAGAGCCAACATTCGTTCTGCATCAATCAGATTGTTCTGAACTTGCGTGTAAAAGCTTCCAAAGAAGTTTAGAGGAGCTTGCAACTGAGCCAGATATGTGATCAAAGTAACAAACATAGAAACTTTCTGCATATCAGCGGATATCTGATAAGCACATAGTAGGCAGACAATGGCAACCCCTGCTGTAAATAGCAAGTTCTGGGTAGCATTCAGCATGTTTAGGGAGAAGAATACAAAGTACTCAGCGCCCTGGAATGATTTGATCAGTCCATTGAACCGGCTGAGTTCATTGGGAACTGCTGAATTGTGGTGAACCGTTTCGTACGACATTAGAGCGTCCGTCCTACCAGGCATTTGTTAGATCCTGCAGTTCAATGGTTGTAGAAAGGGATTAATATCTTACTTTGCAGCTTCCATTTCACGCTCACGGTTTACCATCTCCCGTCTCGCTCGGCCACGGTATTTTGCCATGTAGATAGTGACAAAAAGATATAGCCAGGTAACGGAGATGACAATCAAAGCATAAAATGCCCCGAATTCAATCAAGAAGTACAAGGCAGCAATCCACAAGTCAGCCACCATGGGGAACAGTTGGAATATCAGGCCGTCCAAAAATGTATTCAAGGCACTCCCTTTGCTTAGTGCACTCATGACCTCGCCGATCCGCTTGCCGAGATGGAATTCAAGGGAGAGGGAGAGGACATGTTCGAATGCTGAAGATGTGAGTCTTCTGTATGTTGACTGGCTGACACTGATCCACAGAAGGGCTCTAATGGATCCAATAACACCTTGCTGACCCTGTAGTCCTCTCAAGACGAGATAGATTGCAAGCTGCTTGTAAGGAATTGTACCAGACCCAAGGGAGGCAACGACAAAACCTAACTGGCGCGGTACCATGATATTGACTATGCGTTGAAGAATCAAAAGGAAAAAGCAAAATACTGCGCGGAGCTGCAATCTCCGTGAGTCTGATGGCCTATAGATGTTTCCATTAGCATGGTGAGGAAAATGAGAGATGTTTGGGGGGTTGGGTATCACTGACCAGAGATATGGAAAGAGGGTGCTAAAGCCGACAACGTAGTCCAGCCATCCTCCATGCTGCGCATCACGTACTGGCTTCGCAGCAATTTCGCCTAGCAGAGGGTCGGTTTCACCAAGTTTGATATGGGACCACGCATACATAGGCTGGAGATAGATAGCAGCCATGGCGACAAAGAATCCCATTCTAAGCATGAGAAGACCTAGTTGAACACTTTCCATCCCGGAGTTAATAGGATCTTTTCCAAATTGGAAGCAGAACATGGCAATTTGAAGTGCCTCCGTGACTGCGGCAAGTATCCATGCATGGGCGTGAGATAGGGACGGAGAGAACGGCTCATCGGGGTCTGGTAGTAGCCCAGCAACAAGGAACATTACGACCGCGATATTAGATGCCTAATAATATTAGATTATCAAAGAGAAGCAGGAGGAGGTGGGTTGGGTACCATGTATTCCTTATTAATCCACCATGCTTCTGACTTGAAGCCCTTGCTGAGGTGAAGGCCAATGATGCCTATGAAAACGACCTGAAAAGCGTTAGAACCTCTATCCAGCATTTGAGGCTGTATATTTTAACAGACCAGATTGACACATTGCAGCAATTGAAGCCAGAATATGGCTGTGAAGGCCGTTTTACGGGTCTTCTTGTACCATGGTGTTGCGGCGCCTTCTTCCTTCTTTTGCCAGAGGGCGATGGCGAGCCTCGAAAAGAGGTATGATAGATAGATGGAAGCTGGATAGGCCCAGCACAACGCCAGGGTGAGAGTGGCCACTTGCATTTTCAGATGCGTATGTTCTTGAAGCCTGTAAAGAAGCCTGACTACCAGATATTTTCGAGGGGAGAGTCCGTTTTGATAGCTTCAGGGGCATCCTGCTCGGTAGCCGAGAGGCCTCCGAGGAGCCACCGTTTCGGCCCCTGAAGAATGGATATATGATGGGATGTTACCAGCATATCTGAGGCTGCAAGCAAAGCATAAACAAGTGCAAAAATATTGAATCATCGAATAAAATGGCAGGGGCGGGACTATCGAAGCGCGGTGCGGCTAATGTCGACAAGATTATGCCGGGGATAAGTGCTGCTTTGCTCGAAAGAACGAAGCCCACTGCTCCCCGCATTGATCTCTCCACTGCCGAGAACTGGCTGCTGCGAGAGGAGATCATCGAATTGACCAAAGATGGCATACGAGATGGACTGAAGCCTCATGTACGATGTCTGAAAGTATCCAACATGTGGTTGTTGTGGTTGTTCTAACCCCTTCACTAGCATCTCTTGTATCCCAACGAATTTGCGGGTGACGCCGACCTTATCAAAGCTCTAGCAGCTTTCTTCAATAAATACTTCCATCCTCATATCCCCGTTGAGCCTGACCATGTTGCAACTGCGCCGGGCGCAGCGACTTGTTTGAATACTTTTCTCTACAACACCTGCGAGCCTGGAGAAGGAGTCCTCGTACCCGCCCCCTTTTGGAGTAAGTCCTCCTGGGAGAAAAAAGGGGAGAAAGATAAGAAGAGAAAACCGTCCTAACAGCTTGGATAGATGGATTCGACTGGCTTTTCACTGCTCGGTCGTCTGCAGTGCCGGTAATGGTTCATGTTGAGAAGAGTGAAGATACGCTCACTGCTCAACTGATCCCGGCCCTTGAAAAGGCGTACAGCGAGTCCAAAATCCCGATTAGGGGCCTTTTGCTCACTAACCCGCATAACCCCTTTGGCCAGTGTTTTCCAAAGTCTGTACTGGAGGACTGCATCAAATTCTGTCATGGCAAAGGGATTCATTACATTTCAGACGAGGTCTATGCGCTCTCGTCATTTGAGAATCCTGAGATCCCAGACGCTGCGCCTTTTGTGTCTGCACTGCAAATCGATGTAGCCAGGCTCGGCTGCGATCTTTCGCGAGTTCACACCTTCTGGAGCACCAGTAAGGACTTTGGTTCAAATGGATTCCGGGTGGTTAGTACTCTGTTTCATACTTGCTTTGATTGTGACCGTTGGTCTAACAGCTGGATAGGGGTGCAGCGTAACCCAGGCGAATAAGGAGATGCATGTTGCCCTCGCTCTAGCTTCCAACACGGAGACAAGCAGCCTTGCTGCAGTCGCTACAACAGCACTTCTCACATCACCGAAGCTGCCAGATCTTCTACAGTTGAACTCCCAGCGCCTGAAGGAAGCATATACTATCATCACAGACTTCTTTAAGAGAAAGGGTATTCGCTACATTCCTGTGAATTCAGCGCCTTATGTGTTTGCACGACTGGTTCCGAACGCACAATCCTGGGAGGAAGAAAGCTTTATGATCGGTAAGTTAAAGCTAGCTGGTGTCGTCGTCAGCAGTGGTAAGGCGTACCATGTCAATGAGGAAGAGAAAGGATGGTGCAGGATGACATTTGCGCTGGAGAGATCCAGGTTGGAGGAAGCCATTAAGCGCATGGAGACTGTCATCGGCCAACAGGAACGTAATTAGTTCGGTAGCCGGCCGGAGAGGCCCTTATACGATGTACTTAGATATATAAATCATAACACTCAGTATGTTTCGCCTGATATCCTCCGTACATCTATCTGCTAGGATACCCTTTGCCCACGATGGGAGCCCTTAGCAATAAAGATCTGCACCCGGCAAACGGCTCAATCATTCCACATCTGCTACTCCTAGCAGCGCAGTTATTGATTCTCGCCGGCCCTCGTCAGCTCCCCGGACGCCGAATAGTAGCTGCGACGGTAATTCTCACGCTGGCAGTGGCAGCCCAATGCAATCGATTTACCAACAACCCAGGACTTGCCAACCTCTTCGCGCTGGCTTGGCCTCACTGGCTCTCGGCTTTGGAAAAGACCGTTTTTGCATCTCCAGGAGGACCCGAAATTGATCTATGGAGAATAGACCGGGCCACTAGAGAAGCTATTGCATGGCCAGCTCTGGGTTGGAGGAAGGTAAAATGGGCAGTGACCATTGTGCTGAATCTCAGGGGTATCAGATGGAGCTACCAGGTCAAGAATGTTCCTCCGGTTGCAGGTTTGGACCGTATGAGCCGTGGACGATTCCTGATATGGCGTCTTACTGAGTTCGCCTTGGTTATATTGATGGCGGACCTGGTTTCACAGATGGGTCGCCGTCTCTTCTTCAGTGAACCTTCTGGAGTTGTGGGAACCCTGGACTCCAAGTATATCACTGTCAGCGACCATCGGCTGGGATGGAGCTTCCTGAAGGCCTTGACTTTTGGGCTGGGACCATACTACTTTATCAACATGCAATATCTTGTTGTCTCCATTGTGGCCGTAGCGTTGGGTATCAGTCGACCATCAGTGAGTCTCGGCCTGTTATATGGGAAACGAATAAATATACACCGATACTGACGATAACTCAACAGGATTGGCCACCGCTGTTTGGTAAATTGAAAGAAGCCACCACTGTGAGAAACTTCTGGGGTATATTCTGGCATCAAATGCTACGCAGGGTTCGTCTTTTCAGCGTCCCCTTCATGGCTGAACAGACAGCTGACAAGCCAAAAGTCTCTTAGCACTATCACCGGCGCCTTTGTCGATGTTGTAGGCATCCGCCGGGGCACAAACGCATCGTCCTACACCCAGCTTTGGCTGGCCTTCACCATCTCAGGTGTGATGCATGCTCTATCACAGTTGTTGATGCCTCGACCGGCAAACATCACACCCGGTGAGATCGTTATTGGCATTTTCCTCTTCTTCCCCTGTCAGGCGGCGATGATCACGGCTGAGGACTTCGTTATCTGGCTGTGGAAGAAGCGTCTCGGCCTGCAGACGCCACGATGGGCGCCGGCCGTGGGCTATGTCTGGGTTGTCTGCGCTCTCTGGTTCTCGCTCCCCTTTGCGGGCGATGCCATGGTCCGTCTGAAGATGGGAGAAGTGTCTCCGCTGCCCTTTACACTGGCGGCTCCTCTAGTCCGCATGATCCCGGTTCCATGAATGTTTGGCATTGATTAGATTTCCAGTATATTTTGCCTGGTCGAGGTGTGTTTCCAGTTACTCCGTAGTTGATTTGGTTATTTAGACTGCATCCTTCGTTGATACTCAAAATTAGCCCCTTTTAACTAACTCGTTAGTTAAGTTACCCCTGTTTCAAGTCTAACAAATTTCTGAAAATAAATTACAACAATTCTTTTTTGCATAAATAACTTGGCCATTAGTTAACTTGATGCTAATTTCTATATTAAGTTCTGCTGCGGATCAAGATCTCGGTCTCCGGGGCCGCCATCATCTGGGCCTCAATTGCAAAATCCTCCGGACGGTCTCCAGCGAGACGAGGCTGCGCCCAGTCGAAATCATAGCCCATCAGTAGCTTTCCGAGAACCAGCTTGATCTTGCGAACGGCGTAGAATCGCCCTGGACAGGCATGGTTGCCATAGCCAAACCTGTGGAGAGGACATCAGCCTACAATCAACCCTTCGGACCGGAGGACAAGTTACACAACTTACTGAAGGAATTTCTGGTCGATGGTAGATGCCAGCCATCGATGGCTTTCTCCTTGTTTCTGTCGATACCGCGCAAACCTGAATCCGTCGAATCGGTGGGCGCCTTCGTAGTTGTCTGGGTCATAGTGGACAGCCAGAGCTGGTGCAATGATGTTCGTGCCCCTGGGCAAAGTCAGGCCATCGTGGAATCTGAACTGCTCGTCCATCACTGTTCGAGCCACCGTCACTAGACCAGCCGTCAGCATGCTCAGTGATACCATAAGACTGGGTAATTACTCACAGGAGCCAGCGGGATGCAGTCTCATTGTCTCACGGATGAAACTATCCATTAACGCCATCTGCGAGAGGGCTTTATCAGTCCATCCTCCATGTCTGTCGATGACAGTAGCAATCTCCTGACGGATAGGCTCGAGATACTCGCGGTATGCGAGAATGTTGATCAGACACTGCGTAACTCCTACACCGGAGGCGCTGCTCGCTGCAAATGTAAGGTGAAGCATATGATATGCCTGGTGCAGAGGCTCATCGTCCCCTGGGAAAGAAGGTGGCGTGTCGAGTGTCCATTGCAGGGCGTCCTGATATTTAGAAGACGCTTCTTTATCCTGACGACGGGAATGTATATGGGGAAGAAGCAGTTTTGCAGCGGCATCCCGATCCCTGAGATGGAACCAAATGGTGAGCCTGGCGACGAGTTTCCGTAGCGGTCCCAGGTTGATGAAATTCCAGAAGATACCGTGCAGGAAGAGTGATCGAGAGAACCGGGTTGTGATCGAGAGATACTCTTCATCCCGACAGAGCTCTTTGCCAACGAGGATCCGGTTTGTTGTTCGATGGACGATGGAAGCAACGATATTAGAAACATTGAATTTCTTCCAGTCTGTATCGTCGTTAGCATTTGAATGGTTTATTAGGTTGATATGGAAGTCTTGCCAGAAACTACCCCTATCTCCCTGTCTATCGCGAAACCTGCCTCTTCAGCCAAAAGGGGAGTCAATTTCGCTGTGAAGCATTAGCATATTCCCATATAATCACTTATCTCAGCGATTAGACGTACTGAGTTGAGGATTCAAATGCTTTACTACGACATCGATCTCCGTTGTGCTGGTGTAGAGATGGCCAACAGAGGCCTCCATGTTGAGCCCCTGAACAGGAGATATTTAGTTCGGAAGTCCAGAAAATTTGGGCAGGTAAAAACATACATCACTGAGGGCCTGGAAGAAGCTCAGGCTCTTTGGGCTCGCTCGTTTGATATCTTCGAGGTATTTTGACGGAAGAACGACGTATTCATGGCCGAACACAGTCGTAGCAAAGGGCTTTCCCAGCGCTTTATTGAACTGTTGGCCATCGTCAGCGATTTGAATTATAGTCGATATGAATAGAGTGTAGTCTGACCTTCTCGTATCCTATCTTCGCATATCTAGGAAGATCAAAGCGAGTTGATTTTTGCCAGCTGAAAAAGGTCCAAAGTCGCGATTTGCCCAGGCGTGTGAATCCGAGATGGGTGCTTTTACCCCTGAGCAAGACGGCAACAATGACAAACAGCCCGAACAAGAGAGCCGTGGATAGAGGATCGGATAGATGCATTTTTATGGAAGAGTGGAATGAATGAATTACGTTTAACAAATAATCTAGTGACTAAATGGGGGTTTAATGTATCTTGTATTTATTAACAGCCTGCGATCTAGTTCGGACGCCGAAGCCATACATAGCAACATCCGAAGGATATAACACATCTCAGGCTGCAGGATTCACAGGCTTCGACCAATTCTCAGCGTTTACTTGCATCTGGACACCGCCGGCCGCAAAGGCACCCATGACAACGGCCTGGGTGCCGATTTTGAACTGCGAGCCTGCATCACCGGCGACAAATACCCCTGACACGCTGGTCTCGTTGAACGGGAAATTTGTCTTGATATGGCCTTCGGGAGTCATTTCGACGCCCAGCTGCTCTGCAAATGGCCCACGGACTTTGGTCAGCGGTCGGTGGACGACTACGCCAACTGTCTCTGAAGTGCCGTCGGTAAAGTGAATATCTAGAGATCGCTTGGGTTGATTCTGAACCAGTTTGGACAAACTGCGGGCTTCGGCCTGGAAACCGCAGGGTCCTAGGGCAGACTGAATCTCATCTGCGAGCTCAGTGTTACCGTTTGTGTAGATAGTGACGTTGGTAGATAGATTTCGGGCCTGGAAAGCAAGGTGTCTGGCAGCATGTAGATTGGCGTCTCCATCAATGGCAAAGACGCCGGCCTTTGCACATCCTCTCTCTTCGTAGCCACGGTGAACCAGGCAGTGGACACTATTGCATGTCAGTAACGATTAATCCCGGGGATGAAGATATAGATAACAATAACATACATTCCCTTGGTCCAGCATTCGTCAAATCCGGGGATCTTGGGAAGCTGATCTTCCACCCCCATGGCCAGAATCATCTTCTTCCCTAGCCAGGAACGCTGCTTGTCGTCCCAAACGCAGAATTTGCCCTCGTTTGGCCCCTCGGTGAGCTTTGTGACCTTTTCAAGCTTGACATCTGCAAACTCGACGGTGTTGTATTTGGACTGGATGTTGAGTATGGTTTGTTCGCGGAAGCGTTTCGGATCCTGGCTGTCCCATGTGGGAATCGTAGCTAGATGGGGAGCCTGGTCGTTGCGGTGGATGCCTTGATCAAACACAACCGCGGTGTGCAGTGTACGGACAAGACTGAGGGCTGCGGAGAGGCCTGCCATGCCTCCGCCGATGATAAGGCAGTCATAGAGGGGGGTATCTTGAGCGGCCATGGTGGTAGATGCTTGTATTGCAGTTAGCCAGTGCTGTAGTGTGTCTTCCAGCCTGGTCTACGGCATGGAGGGCGTAATATAGACCCGTATATCAAAGACCGGCCACCGATCGGCTTCCCAGGACCAGATGTTAGAAACCACCGAAGCCGACGAGGAGACATACAAAAACATGAGCATATTCCGTAGTCTCTTGAGCTGATAGCTCCATTAACCACTTCATCAACAGTATTTTTTTTATCTCCCACAGACACAATGGCGGCCCAGTATCCAGCTCAGATGAACTTCCTCGCTCCTCGCAAGCCAGAGGATGGGCCTACCTTCTACCGATCCGCAGCGGCAGAGGGATTCGAGACCAGCAACTTCCATCAAGAGCCGTATAGCGTCACTGTAACGGACGCCCGGCCACAAAGAGATTCCTTCCAGCTAGACACCCACGGGTTTGCCTTCGCCGTGGACCCAGAGGGCAGCCGGCCGGAGGTGTTGGAGGCCATCCGCGCAGGCGACAAGGAGACCGTCCAGAAGCTCTACGACCCGCTGGTTGAGAAGCTGATCAAAGATCACACCGGAGCATCAAGGGTATTCATATTCGACCATACCGTCCGACGCCGGGAGGCCTCTTTGGCAGGCAAGAATCCCAACGGCCGTGAGCAGCCTGCGGGCACAGTAAGTGTTTCTATCTGATATCAGACGTTCATCGATCCAGGCTGACTTGAAGCAGGTCCACTGTGACCAGTAAGTAGACGGACAGTCCTCGCAGACAGTCATCATGGTATTAATCGAGTCTACTACAGGTCTCCTCTCGGTGCTCGCAGGCGAGTCTACCAGCATCTCCCCGAGGAGGCAGACGAGCTGCTCAAGGGGCGGGCTCGAATCGTCAAGTGTGTAGTTACCTCCCCCCGGGCATTTTTCAGGGGCAAGCCAAACTGATATAACGGGTAAATAGTGTCTGGCGCCCACTAAAGGGCCCCGTCCTCGACTGGCCGCTGGCTGTAATGGACTGCACGACGCTGCAGAAGGCCGATATCCATCCGACGAAGCTGTATCGCGGCCGCTTCGAGCTGCGCGGCGAGACGGTCAGCATCAGCCACAACACCGGGCAGCACTGGTACTACCTCGACAGGCAGCAGACGGACGAGATCACCATGATCAAGATCTGGGACAGCAAGGACGTTGCCGGACACAGTGAGTATACTTTCTGTCTGTTCTTCTGGCTGTTATTTTGCACCGGCTGACATGAATTCAGTGTGCGCTCACTGCGCCTTTCAGCACCCCGAGACCCCTGAAGACGCCCCGTTGCGCGAGAGTGTCGAAGTGAGATGTTTGATATTCAGTGACGAGTAGATTTATTCGTAGCAGTCGTATGTTTGATATAATATTATGAACTCTTTTAGCAAAGTGATGATATTTGATCTTGTTGTCTTTGAGTTGGATATCTCGTAGTTAAGAAGATCCACCAGCCACCCCCTGAAAGCATTGCAGCATCACTAACTAATTAGCTAGGAATTTAGTTAAACAGTTTAGTTAAGGATTCACTTAAAGAGTTTAGTTAAAGATTCAGTTAAAGATTGAGATCAATTGCTTCTCGTCACTGAATTGTTGGCTCATTATTTTGTATTTGTAACTATTCTACTCTATAACTAGGCTATCATGCCTTCTCGTCGAATGCAATCTGGGATACGACGCCCACCGCGGCCAGAGATCCATGGCTCATCGACATGCTGGCGGCCTTGATGGGCATGCCGCAGTCACCGGTAGCAAAGCAGCCGCGGGTGGTCGTCTCGCTGAAGGGCTGCGTGGTCTTGAACTCGGTGCCCTGGGGAGACAGCTCCAGGTTGAGGTTATGTTCGAACCCGAGCACCGGGGTCGTCTTCATCGCGTGGACGAGGAAGCCCTCCGTCTTGTTGGTCCCGTCCTGCATCTCGACCTTGACGGGGATGCCGTCCGTCTTGTGCAGCTGTTTCAGGGGCCGGTTGTCCAGGCTGAGCCACTGGTCCTTCTCGACGGCCGGGCGGAGCTGCTCGGCCAGCTCGTCGTTTGCGTTCGTATAGATGGTGACCGTCTTCGCCAGGTTGTGTGCCAGCCGCGCGAGATGCTCAGCGGGCTTGGGGTTGCCCGTAGGCCCGATGGCCAGGACGCCCACGGAGTCGGCGCCTCGCTCTTCGAAGCCGTGGCAGAAGAGACAGTGGTAGCTCAACAGCCGGTTAGCACAGAAAGGTAACTATCTCGCAACGGAGGGGGACTCTCCACGTACATAGATTTGGGCCAGCAGTCGGCGTATCCAGGCAGGTCTGGGATCTCGTCCTTGACGCCCGTCGCCAGCACCAGCTTGCGGCCTCTCCAGACCTTCCCGGCGGCGTCGGTGGCCTCGAACTCGCCCGAGTCCAGCTGCCACACCTTGCGCAGGGCGACGTCCGCCAGCGTGACGGTGTTGTAGCGGCCCTCGGTGAGCTCGCGGCGGGCAGCAGCGCGGTAGTCCCGGGGCTGCGAGTGGTCCCAGGTCGAGACGTTGTGCATATGCTCCGTCAGGCTGTTGCGGTAGGCCTGCGAGTCGAAGACGACGGCGGTGCGGACGGCGCGGCAGAGGCCCAGAGCAGCTGCGAGGCCGGCTGGGCCGCCGCCGACGATGAGAAGTCAAAGAGAGTGGCCATTGCTGTTTATTCTGAAGCTGACGATGGTGAATCTATGTCGTTATCGTGGGTTGTTGAGAGCCTACAAGGGCGTTGGGCGCCTTTTATATGTTGATATCACGATGCGGCTCCAGCTTCAACTTCACCACCGGCGGCCGACGCGGGGAGCAAAAGCACCAAAGAGAATAAAGAAGACGGAGAAAAAGAAAAAGGTCGGCATGGGTGGTCCAGAGCCAGTTAAATCTCGCCGGTCTATGCATGGCAGCTAACAGCTAACAGCTACTATCTATGGAGTTGGATGTCTATGATGGGCTCGGTATCCTGATGGCATCGCATTCAGGGGCAGCTCTCCTCCTCGTACGCCAGATTCTTCCATCTCCCGCGCTCCAGACGGGCTGCTACGGCCGCTGCGACTCCCTCGCCCATGGCCAGGGCCTTCAAGAGCGTCCGCTGACCCAGAGATGCGCAGTCGCCGCCGGCATATACCCCGTCCATGCTCGTCATGTAAGGGACTCGCGCTGAGATGCGTATAGCCCCTGACTCGGTCAGCTCGAGCCGCAGCTGGCGGGCAAAGGGGTCGTTGCCCTTGAGCTGTGCGGCCCGGCGGTGGTAGAGGAACGCCTTTTCACTCTTCCCGCCGTCGAGCTGGACGGTGACGCCGTGGGATGAGTCGGCGTCCGGCTGGATCTCCTGGATGTACGCGGATTCGACGGTGATCGCTGCATCGGGGGACACTCGAGACAGCAGCTCCTGGGCCAGCTCGGGGTCTCCATGTGTGTAGACCCGTACAGCAGAGGCGTACTGGCGGATCTGCCAGACGGCGTGGAGGGCCATGGTCAGCTCAGCCAGGTCGCCCACGGCCAGGACGGCGACGGGGACCCGGCCGTGCTTCCCTTCAGACGGATGCATCAGTCTAGTTTGATCAGTATACAGGACGGTGGATTATGATATGAAGACGATTGTGAGAGAGGTAGAGAGGCATACATTCGTTGCTGCTGCCAGCAGGTTTGATACCCAGCGATATCAGGCATGACTTCTTCTGCACCGTCAGCCAGGATAAGGAGTCTGCCGGGCCAGACATTCCCACCGGCATCTTCCACCTCGAACAGACCGTTTGGTAGGCGCCTCACTTCTGTTATTCTCTTTCTCTCGACTGTGACCGGCAGTGTTTTGCTCGTTTCTTGCTGGAATAGGTGGAAGAGCTCGCGGTTCTTAAGCACGGCCGGCAGTGAGGATTCCCCTGCTTCACTACCAGGACTGGAGACAGGCTTATCTCCAACAAAAAGAGTCACTCGGTGGTGCGCTTTGCCTAGCTCCCATGCTGCATTTGAGCCTGCAGGCCCGCCGCCAATGATCAAAACATCCGCTGGTAACTCCGATTCATCCATGATATCCAATATCAAAACACCTGCCCTTTTTCCTTTCTTCCCTCCCTTGGAAATTGGCCCTTTTAACCAGCCTTATTAGTTATATGGCCAGGTTCGCTCTCCTTTTGCCCCATGGCGCTTCGGTCTCCGGTGCATCGCCGAAGGGATCCAGCAGCCGTACACCTGGCAGGAAAAGGAAGACTATATTTTGGCCGGCTCGGTGCCTCCTAATCGGTTGATTTGATCAGACCCCATCAACAATCAGCATCACATATCACAATAACCATGGTTGCAATCACCAATCCCGCAATAACCGCCGTTGAGCGATCCTCTCTTGAATCTACTCTAAAGACCCTGATCAGCCAGGTCGAGGCAACTCGGAATGCTCTTCTGGAAAATGGCCAAAGGGGCTTGCTTCAAACCCTCCACACAGACAAAGATCTGCCAGACTCTGCTGTTGAGGTCCTCGCTGGCAAGGCCATCAACATCCTACACGAGACTAAACAGCTCCTTGAGCCTGGCCATCTAGTCCTCGCCGACCACTTCCTTGGTAAGTCACTCATCTCTTTATTCATATTTATCTTCCAAGTGCTAATCTTTCGTAGGATACGTCAGTACCAAGTGCCTTTGTGCTGCCGTTGAGCTGAAACTCGTTGATATCCTTGCAAATGCCGGAGAAGAAGGCTTGACTATAGCCGAGCTGGCAGATGCTAGTGAAGCAAACCCAGACAGACTGCAACAGATCATGCATGTCTTACACAACAACCATATCTTTGAGTACGACCCAGCGTCGCATCGGTACCGCAATAACCGTATCTCAGCCCTCCTCCATACCACCCATTGGACACAGTGGCACAACTGGGTCGACCTCTACGGCAACGAGTTTTATGACATTGCTCGAGGAATCCCCCAGTCCATTCGCCGTGACGAGAAGAAATGGGGAGCCCAAATCAACTTCAATACCTCTGATGATATGTTCACCTACTTCCAGGCACAAGGCTGGTTGCCACGCCTTCATAGAACGCTTGGTGGAGGTGCTATCGCCCAAGCACCTGGCATCCTCGCTGATTACCCCTGGCATGAATTCGGTTCCCGGACAGTGCTGGATGTCGGCGGTGGCGGTGGTGGATTCCTAGTGTCCCTGCTTCGTGAATATCCTGACCTGAAGGGGGCGATCCTGGATCTTCCTCGCACCATTGAACATGCCACTACTCTCTTCCACAACTCCGATGGTGCCTACTATGACCTCAGAGAGCGTGTTCCCCGCGAGAACCTCATCGGAGGAGATTTCCTCAAGTCTGTACCCTCGTTTGAAGTGTATACCATGAAATGGGTTCTTCACGACTGGAAGGATCCGGACGTAATTACCATTCTACGCTGCATTCGTGCGGCTCTGATTCCAGGCCCAGACAGCCGTTTGGTTGTTTTGGAATCAATCCTGTCCGATGGCCAATACGGGCGTCTCTCTAGATACGGCGATATCAACATGGTGATGACGGCCAATGGACAGGAGCGCACCGAAGAGCAATGGCAGGAACTTGCTGCAGCTTCAGGATGGGAAATCTCCAAGATCTATCCCCTACGACGGTCCTGGGTTTGTGCTATTGATCTCCGGCCAAGGGCCGACTGGAAGGCATAGACCGCATGACTCCGGTGGCCGAGGGGATAGTGATATCTCGGGCAGTATTAGTCGAACTGGTATATAGAGCAGGTATATAAGCCGTGTATGAATTCACCTGATATTTTTCATTTCACTCTTCTAAATCTCGGTATCTATCTAAACAATACCTTATTATATTCAGCATGGCTACCACTAATGGAGAAGTCGTAATGGGTGATATGGACTACGACGGCCGGGTTATCATCTACATTATCAAAGGTGAATTTCGTTCCTTTTATCCTTGAGCCTATGCTTATGCTGGGGTCGTTCTATAGCCGACCAAACTTCTTATATCAACTATATGAAGCCCCTCATTCTGGCAGAAGAGCTGCAGTTCCCGCATGTCCTTTCTGTCATCGACACCCGCGATGAATGGTTCTACAGCATCCATCCAGAGAGATACGTTCCCAGTCTCAAGGACCAAGATCCAGTCACCAAGGAGAAAGTCATTGTCTTTGAAAGCACCGCTTGTCTGCAGTACCTAACCGATCGTTTTGACACTGATGGTTTCTGGACTGGTCGCACCGCCGCTGAAAAGGGGGCCATCTTATCATGGACAGCATATCAGACTGCCGCCCTAGGGTATGCTCCCATTACCACGGCTATCATTATTTCTATCATTCCCACAACTAATAACGGCGCAGTCCCACGGCCAAGTACTGGCTTTACTTCAAGAAAGGGTATCCCACTAGGGCTAATCCAATTGAACTCCCCCGTACAATTGAGAAGTGAGTCTGTATAGTTCAGCTATTTATCTGCTTTCAGCGACTGACTTTTCACAGGCTGCATGCAAATACCATTCGACAGTGGGATATCTTGGAAAAGAGGCTAAAAGAGCCAGGTCAGGACTACATCGCGCTGAAAGACCGCCCAACAGTAGCAGATTTGTCCTATTTCCCGTTTGCGATGCCTTGGATGTTCAGCTTCTTTGGAGTAGACGTCAAGGACTGGCCACATATTCAACGCTGGGGAGAGCGGATGCTGAGCAGGCCTGCAATTAAACGAGTCTTGGAGCGTGCTCCTACTTTGGGACATTAAAATTAAAGATGTAACTAGAAGAACTTCATAGATGATCTTGGAATGCTAGTGGAATTTGTCGTCATAAGGAATATTCAAGCTGTTGTATTCAATTCTGATAGAAACATACGGAAACATCGTGTCTGTGTACATTCTAAGTGGAGAGGTTCTCCCGCCTTACACACCTGAGCTGCATATCAGGGAGCGTAATCCAAGACTCTAGGTCTCTTTTCCATTTTCCATCATCCTTAGCAGATGACTCTAGGCAGCCAAGTTTGTAGTTGATTGCCAGATGTGCTAGAAGGGTCCGAATAACTAGGTCTGCCACATACCGGCCCATACACTGCCGTGGACCAAATCCAAACCTCCAGTACTGGTATCGTAGCTCCGTAGCACGACGCTCGAGGAAGCGGTCTGGCCGGTATGACTTGCGGTCTTCACCCCAAAACTCGTTGCGGATATTTAGGGCGTATGTATCAACAACAATATTCGTTCCAGCGGGGATGCAATATCCTCCAACAGTACGATCAGAAGGAGGGGACTGTGCAACTGTGAATGCAGCTAGTGGCTTGAGGCGAGCTGATTCAGATACACAAGCTGCGAGCAAGGTTGACGACGAAGCAAGGTATGCATCGCGGTTCTCAGTGGCTAGTATTTCAGCTCGAACCCTTTCCTGGATTTCTGGATGGCTAGCTAGGAAGACGAGATTCCAGGAGATGCCACCAGTTGTCACGTCCAAATTGGCAAAGAGGGCTTCATTAATTGTCTGGTATAGCTGCTCCAGAGAGATGGAACCGGAACCGGCAGCTTCAGTCATAGACACAATGGGAAGACCGCGGTTGCTTTGTCTGCATGCTCTCTCATAAGCGTTTTGGTTGAAAGCCCTCCAGCGCTGCTTGAATTGGGTGAGTTCTCTGTTTGTGGCAGTAGGCAAGTATCGAGACCAGTTCCAGCGCACAAGGCCGCCCTGTATCATCTTCTTCCACAGCCTCTCACGGATGACACATAGTTCCTGTAGTTCCGTTCTCATGGCAGCGTCGCATTCCCCGTAGAATATCTCAGCCACAATCCAGAACGGGAGCATCTTCAGGTCCTGGGCTGGCTGGATGCGTCCATATTTCAAATCACCGGAAGTGCTCAGTTCATCAAAGTGCTGCTGCGTATGGCGTAAAACCAAGTCCACATAGGAACCAGTTTTATCATGCTGGAACGGGACTTCCGTCACAGCGCGGAGGGCTTTCCATCGATCACGGCTAATTAGTCCAACACACTGACCGAGGAGCTCGCTCATAAGATAGCCAGAATTGTTGTTTTCCGCCTTGGAGTGTTTGTTGGAGTCCCTGAAGACAGCTTGAAGCTGATGTGGCTGAGTGAGGACGCTGTTTAGAGTCAGTAAACAGGTAGGTAGTACATAACCAGAAGATCCTGCGAGTACATACACTTCCGATTTCATGCCTGACCAGATTCGATAGATCTCTCCATGCTCCTTTTCCCACAAATCGCAGTTCTCAATACCTTGGAGGAACTTGGCGACATCTCCTTGACCATTAGGCCATTGGTAGGGGCAAGTGGGAAGGAGACGTTTGCCGTCCGTGGACAGGATAGGGTAGCGCCAGCGAAGATATTTCTGCGTAGAATGTTAGAATCTCTGAATATCCTAACATGCTAGAAGATACTTACGTCCAGAAACACGGACAAGACTCCAGCTGCAAAATTTCGAGTCAGTGGTGATGTGATGAAAAAGATCACACCAGCCGCGACAGCGAGAATTGGCAAGGCAGCATCTGTAGTAAGGATACCCATCATGTTTGCAAAGCGGATTTTGATTGAATATGGCTCAGTAGTCAAAGTAACAGCGCCTTGCTCCCAACTATAGGCGATCGTGGAGAGGCTGGTTTTGATTCCCCGGAGGCCGTAACAATGGCATCGGCCACCGTAAGTCCACGGCCATGTTGGCTTGTAACACCGCAACCGGAAGAGCGATTGTTCGCATATATATGCCGTCGTTCGATAGTTAGTTGAGCATGTTAAGCACCAAGACTCTGCTTACATCAATAATGGACGAAAAGATTGATATCGAGCGGCTGGCTCTTCGCTCAGGCCTGGTGGTGGGTGGTAGAAGCCGGAAGCGACAGATAACATACGCCTCGCTGGTCGCGTTTGCTTTATTATCAGCGGCGTCTGTACTCCTACGATCTGGAGCATTCACATATTCGAGAAACTGCACATCGCATCTGAGTCCCTTGGAACAGGTGTTGGCGCAGGCTCCTTTGACTGGTATGGCATCAAATCCACCATGGCCCCTTAGACACATCAATCAACTGGGTAGCCAGTTAGTTAAATAACTAGTTTAACTACATTGACTGACATGGCTGTTTAGATGGCCACAATGACTTTCCGATATGGACCCGGGCCTATTATCAGAATCACATCTACCAGGCCAACTTCACCAGCCAGGGAGATCTGTATGGCCAAGTCGACTTCCCACGCCTGCGGCAAGGACGGCTAGGTGCCCAATTCTGGAGTGCCTATGTCGAATGGTAAGACGACCCCCTGAAGCCCACCCATGGCCCCGAGAGGAGACTTACTAACATGTCACAGCCCGAGAACCCCATACACCGCTGTTAATGATAGCGAAGATCTCTACCATGAGATAATCAGAGATAGCTTCCAGCAGATTGACCTGGTGCATCGCATGATCGAGCGTTTCCCGGCGCATCTGGTCCCTGCATCATCGGCAGCCGACATCGTGCACAACTTCCGTACCTCTCCAGGAAGGATTTCCAGCCTGCTCGGTATCGAGGGACTGCACCAGATCGGCACCAGTGCCAGCGTGCTGCGCATGTATCATCGGCTCGGCGTGCGATATGCAACTCTCACGCATACATGCCACAACCACTACGCTGACAGTGAAGCCCCCTCTGCGCCCCAGCATAATGGCCTCTCACCTGCCGGAGAAGCAATCGTTGCTGAGATGAATCGGCTGGGGATGATCGTGGATATCTCGCACACAAGCTTCGCGACTCAGCGTGCCGTGCTGGCTCTCTCTCGGGCACCGGTCATGTACTCGCACTCGTCCGCCTACTCCGTATGCCCGCACTCGCGCAACGTACCAGACGACATCCTCAAGACCCTTCAGAAGAACGATGGGATCATAATGATAACTTTCTATCCCGAGTTCACCAACTGCGAGAGTGCAGACAAAGCCTCCCTGTCTGACGTTGCTGACCACATCCAGTACGTGGGCAACCTGATCGGCTACCGCCACGTCGGCTTAGGAAGCGATTTCGATGGAATGGCTCATGGGATGCGAGGACTGGAAGATGTCTCAAAGTACCCTGACCTTATCCAGGAACTGCTGGATCGTGGCGTTGGTGTTGATGACCTGGTCGGAGTCATTGGCGGTAATGTTCTCCGCGTTTTGGCGGCAGCCGAGGACGTAGCTCACAACTCCAGGCATATCCTGCCCCTGGAGGATGATATCAAGCCTTTCTTTAAGTAATTCATGAAATTCAACCCAGTGCCTGCCATTTTCATAACTCCTTCAATAGCCTTGATATTTTGTTTCTTCCGCCGCGGATTTTGTCATAACTAAAAGAATGCTAAACTCAAAATTCTGGATATTTACTTGTGCTCAGGGGTAACTAAGAAACAAGTGGCGCTTCATAGCTGACAGAACTATAACTAACTCAGGCATTGAAAATATTTATTATCACCGTTTAAGTGCTCATTATCTACTCGCATAGTGACAAGTGAGATGCCAATTAGAGGAAAGTAACTCATAAATGTTAAATTAACTACAGCAATAGAGGACTATCAAGAGCCTATTGACTACTCCTAAAGACAGACTGGAGGCGCTGGAGGATGGAAATTGGTGCATGTTTGGCTGCAGCATGCACCAGGATTGCCTAAATCACATTGACCACCAGATGGCGTACAAACACACCGGCCGTCCTGGCAGAGATGGCCACCACCGCACTATAAATCAAACTTGTTAGCACTGTAGAGTGTGGCACGGTTGTGGAGATAGTATAGGACATATATGACATACCGACAGTCCACATCTACCACAGTTAAAGGGATCAGTCTGGGTATTCGTGCATGTCCCAGAGCAGAAGGTGGTTCCTTGAGGACAGACACATTGCCCACCCTGGCATATCTTCGGGCTAGGACACTATATATTCGAAAGATTTAGTTAATAGGACCGTAGAAAGCAGGACCCTGGGGATGAAAAAAAAAAAGCCGACGTACAATTATTCCACAGGCACCACAGTGGGAGTTATCACTTTGTAAATTTCTACATGCTCCAGCACAAAGGGTTGTACCGGGGGGGCATTCACACTTTCCGTTTTGGCAGGTTTGCCCAGCTCCACACTGTACGGCGTTAGTTAGTTATTGACAATCAGCACGGCATGTGTTTTAAAGAATATACAGCATACCACAACTCCACAAGTGCCACAGTTGTTATTGTCATTTAGTAAATTTTTGCAAGTTCCAGAGCAAAGAGTCGAACCGGGAGGGCATTCACACTGGCCATTTTGGCAAGTTTGCCCTGGGGCACACTGTGTAATTGAGGCTATTAGTTACCGGCCAAGGGTAATGGTTCAAGGGTGGAATGCTGTCTATCTAGACTTACAGCTTTCCCACACGTTCCACAGTTAGCAATATCAGTTTGTAGATTCTTGCAGTTCCCAGAACAACTGGTTGATCCAGAAGGACATGCGCACACCCCGTCCGCACATGTTTGGCCATTACCACACTAGAGTCTATTAGCAGCCGTTTAAATGATAGAAATGGAATACGCACTGCTTTTCCACAAGCACCACAGTTAAGGTTATCACTCTTCAGATTTTTGCACGCTCCAGAGCAATTGACAGACCCAGCTGGGCACACACAACGACCGTCATCGCAGATATTTCCATTACTGCACTATAAAAGCCAGTGAGGTTAGATGCTGTACGTGAATATGTTCAAATTCAGCAGGAGACATACCGCCTTCCCACAGCCACCACAGTTTTCACTATCTTTCCTGAGATTCTTGCAACTTCCGGAGCAATTAGTAGATCCCCCGGGGCAAACACATCTGCCTCCATGGCAAGCCTTCCCGCTTCCGCACTGTTGTCCAGAAGATTAGCTTCAAACCCCAGAAAATTCCAGTAAAACCTACCGAAGCACCACAGGCACCACAATTGTTTTCGTCATTCCACAAAATTTTGCACGATCCAGAACAGTCGATCTGCCCAGGCGGACATATGCATTTCCCACCAAAGCAAATTTTTCCCTTACCGCACTATACACGTGGATATCAGCAACATGATAGCAATCAGATATAAATTGGAAAGCCTACCGCTGTTCCAAATGCACCACAGTTTTCGTTATCACTTCTCAAGTTCTTGCATGTACCTGAGCAAATGGTTGATCCGGCTGGGCAAACACATCGTCCACCCAGACACGATTTTCCATTTCCACACTATCAGATGAAAGTTAGGTATAAGTAGTCGTGCATATTGCGGAATAGAAACATGCATACTGTAATTCCACAGCCACCACAGTGCTGGTTACCGATTGGAACACAGTTCTTGTTGCACAACAGCTTGGAAAGTGGTTCTCTTGCTGCAGGGCCACATTCATAACAGGGTCCTTTACCCTTGGAGGCGAGTGCAATACAGCCAACGCTGAGAGGACCAAAACTGGCTATGCACCACTTCTCACAATGGTTTTGATTTTTCTCCTCAGGGTGAGAAGCAGCAGTCGAAATCCCCGTTGCTGTACGTAAAAGTGGCATAAGCAGCTTCTCGAATGACAGAAGGTAATGCCTTTGAAGGCTAAAATACGGTTGTTGGGCTCACCCACCGAGGAGTAAAAGGTTAATCAAGCGCATTTCCACAAGTTTGAGAGATAGTCCTGAGTAGGCAACTAAGGGGAGGGGTATTCCAAGAGGATATTTTAGAATGATCGTATGAAACAATCAGGTTGAAAGGAAGAGGAGACCTGGGTATTTATCTATTGTCTTGACAACAAGACTGAGATACCAGGTTCGACCAGCTTCAGGGATAGAATTAGCCATTGGCTCTTCTACTTCGTTCTTTGCGAGGATAGCAAAGATCAACCCCTTTTTCTTCCAGATATGGCGGTAGCGCCGTATGTCACTGCATAATTATGGGCCAAACATGCAGTATTGTCCCACGTTGCAAGCCCAGCTGAGAGGTATCAAGCTTCTCTCCACGTTGTAGCTTGGGTCGCAGAGCTGGTGGCGCTTCTTTGCCAAATAGCCGCTACGTATAAGCGATCCCCAACAAGCCCAGGCGGACTGATGTATCCAAGCTGCTGGGTCTCTATGCGGCCAGAGCCGAAGGACGCCTGCGGGGATTCTCATGCTGTCCAGATGGCGGTGGAGCGCCCAAGGCCATGCATCTGGTGGATATCTTCCCCTAAGGCGGGCTCTTTGGCTCGAAACTAGCCACCTGGCTGCTCAGCTTCCAGATATTCAAGCGAGCCAAACTCGACGCTGACTCGGGAATTTAGCCGAATGGCGGTCACGTGGTGGTTGGTTTCTTGGCTCCTCGGGGCCCAAAAGGGGAAAAAGCGACGACAACGAACAAACAACAAGTCAACGTTCTATTAGAGCTACCTAAAAATATAACTTCACGACACCTGCAGCAAGCTACCAAGAAGACAAAGGAAGAGGCGAAAAAGAAAAAATAAAAAAGCAGATAGAACGCTACAAAAGAAAATAACTAACTCTTTCCCGCGATGGCAAAAGCCCGATGCCCAGGCTCAGAGTGAACCGAAGGACAGACTAGATGCTGGAGAGAGGAAGCCCAAACACCACGTCTGGTTGCAGGACTTTGACGACAGGAGCATCACACAAGCTGGCTATCCTTTGTCGGATCACTGGATAGGGGACTCCTTGGACTAAAAGGGCGATTGCAAGCGGGATTCGTGTCTGCAGGAGATGTATATCATCGAGTGAAAAGCAGTCCGTGTCATACTCCATCCGCAACACCAGTTTGTCCTCTGATACAGCACTGAACTCACAGAGTAGTCGGAATTTGGCTCCATCAGTAAAGGTGTAACATGTCTCAAACCCTGGCGCGGAGATTTCTAGCCCATTCGAATGGTCCCGGCCATGGAACGTAACGACGGTCTCGAACAAAGGATGATCTGGGGCTGACGTGCGCACTTGAAGATGCTCTAACAGCTGATCCCAGTGAATTGAATGGCCCACTGACTCTTGCACCGATTGTTGTACTGCTTTAAGATATGACTCTGCCTTGTCGGTACTTCCATCCGCCGTATATCTGATACGGATTGGTAATGGTTCCAAGAAGAGTCCAACCACATCTAGCTCATCACGCGATTTCCTGTTAATATACGGAATACCCAAGACCATGTCAGTTGAATTTATGGCATCAGGAGCCTTAGTAGGCCTTTCCAAGCAGAGTGCCACTGCGGCAATTGCCAGCTGCTGGCCTGTAATGGACGACCGGCTGATGAGGCTCTTCATTCCTTGGTATGTCACTGAAGGCACTTCGCAGAAGGCGGACTTTCCACGATACCCGCGCCTACGCCCCTCCTGTCCTAGTAAATGTGATGTCGGTGGAAGTTGGCCCAGTGTTTCTGACCAGAAAGTTAGATCACAGTCGCTAGGTACACTCCCCCAGGTCGTGGTGTTCATATAAGTCATTGAGACCGGAAGCAGAGGCTCCCCATGGTATCTTTGAGATATCTCTCTCAGCAACGTCTGAAGTGTTGTCAAATCGGCGACAATATGGCTAACGGTTAAGATAAATTGGGACTTAGAAATCACAACCCTAATGGGAGCCGTCCTTGCCAATGCAAACGGCCGATTAATCTCTATCCATGGGTTGATAGTGCTGTTGACCAGCCGCACTCGGGGTGGTAGTGGACTATACTGCCGTACAGCGGATCCTGTTGCTCGAGAGTATATATAGCGCGACCGCAGAATCCGGTGGCGAGCCATCACATCGTTGCAAGCATCGGCTAGACGCACCCGATTAATGACCTTGCTATCCATCTTAGCAATAAAGTTGACATTGAAACTGGATGTACACTCGTTCACTTGGCACTTATGCCACCATTCTAACTCCATTGGAGATAGCTTTGATTCCCCAAGAACCATTTCGTCTCGCCTGAGGAGCTGCAGCCCAGGGCCATTTTTCTCGATAGCCCCTGCTAGCTGTTCAATGCGATCGTGCTGCACTACTAGGCGGAGCGGAATCTGTTGGCCTAGAACCTGACTTATGCGAATTTTGAGCTGCAGCTGCAGAAGCGAATGCCCTCCTAGCTCGTGAAAGCTGGAATGTGTGTTGAGTGAAACCTGAGGCTCGAGTCGGAGAACGTAACGAAATGCCTCGCCAATTAACTCCTCCAGGCACCCTCGTAACGGCCGTCCTGTGGGTGTAGAAGCCTGAAGGCTCATCTTGGCCAGGGCTATGTAGTCCCGCTTGCCTGCCTTTGTTGTTGGAAATTCTCTCAAGGCAAATATTTAGCGAGGGTTTGCATAAGGAGGAAGAACCTGTGATATTCTCGCTGCAAAAGCACTCACATCAGCTGTGGATGGAAGAATAGCTGCAACAAGGTGGTTGCCCTGCCTAGCCACAGCCACAGCTGTCACTTCCGATGAGGCACGAACCATCCGAGTTTCCAGGTCGTCCAAGTCAAGGCGGAATCCTCGGAGTTTAATCTGACGGTCATTTCTGCCTAAGCAAACAACGTCGCCATTGCTAGACCAGTATCCTCGGTCTCCTGTTTTGTACATTCGTTCTCCAATGCGGCGTATGGGATCAGCAATGAACCGTTCCTCAGTCTCCTTAGGCATTCCAATATAATGACGAGCAACCTGCACACCAGCGATGTATATCTCGCCAATCACGCCAGGGGGTACTAGTACGGTGTCGATTCATTATATATAACCGTGTGGAGGGGTTTGGGGGCCCAATTGTTACCGCTTGACTCGGGTACAAGCGTTTTATGGTTGCGCCGCATGTGCCCTCAGTTGGCCCATACATGTTATAAAGCGCTTTCTCCTGGGACCAACGATCACATACAGCCTGTGGAACCGGCTCCCCCACGAGATAAACCTAGATAAATACCTTCATTAGAAAACTTTGCTTCCGGGTACGGAGATCTTTTGAAGATACACTTACGGAACTCAATCGATCATAGTGCGCAGGGTTTAAGACACGCGCCATTGAAGGGGTCAAGATGGCAGAATCGACATCGCTGAGATGTGCAAAAGGATCCCCTCCGCTTTGCAAAACGAGGGTAGCGCCGTAACAAATTGTGGAGAATATTTCGTGGATACTGCCGTCAAAAGCTACCGACATTATCTGAGCGACGCGGTGCCCTGGCTGTGCGAATAGCCGCACTTCTAGATCCCGTTGGAATGCCACAAGGCCCTCATGGCTGCACATCACTCCCTTAGGCTTTCCAGTAGAGCCAGAGGTGAAGCATAGATAGGCATTGGCTTCTGGATGAGGTGAACGACGATGAGGTAGAGGAACCTCGTCCCTGGTTACCAATTCATCGGTAACAAGCAGAGTTTTGCAGGCTGCCGGACAAACTCCCTTGTTGGTCTCTGAGGGAATAAGGAATATGTTTGCTCCGGAAGCTGAAAATATGATATCTCGAGCTTCCTGGGGAAGTCCGCCATCCACTGCGCAATAGACACCCCCTGCCTTCAGGATTCCCATCATCCCAACTATCCAGTTAGAGGAGCGGTCTGCATGGGCACAAACCACATCACCTGGAGATAAATATTCTCTCAATATGCTTGCTACCCGGCTGGACTGTGCATCAAACTGCCCATATGTCATCTCGAGGCTGCCCTTCTGGATGGCGATTGCATCAGGGTCCTTGGAAGCGGCTGACTCGAATAATGTTACCAGGTCGTCTTGGACTGCCATAGTGGTTGTGAGGGTGGAGTGGCAGTTCCCAAAGTTCATCAGTGTCTCGAGATCAGCGCATCCCAGAAGTCCTTGCAGACACTCTTTTATAGACCGATGAGGTATTAAAAGGAGCTGCATTGCGCGTTGGTAGTGACGTCCAACGCCCCCTATATCCCGCCGGCTATATTTTGAGGTGTGATAAACAAATCTTGCTCCACCATTTGGCTGCACGTTGATACTAAGCGGCACATCTGTCGTCTGGCGTGTGTATGGAGCTTCTATTGGTAGTATTCCCCCTGGACATTCCGGTTCCGGTACTTGTAAGGCCATTGCAGTTGCGAAGTTTCGGGTATAGCCATTGTCAGGTGTGGTCCATTGGTACTCGGCCAACTCCATTATCTGGGTAAAGACGGCCTTCAGGAACTGTTCGACAGATAAATCTCGGTCAACCTTGACACAGAGTGGTAACGTGTTGACCAACGGACCTATTACTTCATCAACCCCTTCTAGCGGGAGGTTTCTTCCCGCCAGTACCGCTCCAAAAACGACGCTGTCTGAGTCAGTATAACAGCTTAGGACTACCGCCCATGCTGCATAGTAGAATGCGGCTGGTGTGATTCCCAGGTTTCTGACGAGCCCCTGCAGTTGTGTTCCCGGAATATTGCTTATGACATGAATCTCTTCGCTTTCTATGACAGAACAGGAAGTATCTCCTTTACTTGGAGGCGCTGGAAGCAGCAAGTCTCCTTGTGATTGTTCAAGCTGAGGAGCCTGTCTTCTCCAGTATGCATCTCCTTCCTCCTTGTGCTGTTGACGCCATAATCCAGTTTGTCTATCAACCTGTTTGAATGATGGACCAGGGCTTGGGCGGGCAGATAATCCTGCAACAATGCGGCGGACTTTGCAGAATAAAAGCATAGCTGAGTAACCATCAATGAGTGCATGGTGAACCGCCCAAATTATCGTGCTCTTGCTGGATGCGGAGTCTCTTCCTGGAAAGTGAACCACTTTAAATGAAGATGAGAACGATGAGGGAAGGCCCATGGTTTGCAAATGCTTCTGATACTCCAATTCTGAATCGACTGTGACCTCCATCCAGGAAAACTGGCCCTGACCCGGAATATCCGATTCACCGCCCATGGCTGGTATCTGGAAAATTGGCTCCGCTTCTATCACCGACTTCCATGCTTCCTTCATCTGTGGGATCATGCTTGCAAGAAACGTTTCATAGTGATAAATTATATTGGTCCCAGGGTTCTTCAGTGAGCCGTGAAGGAGAGAGGCTTGCATTTCACTGAGTCCTTCCGTGGCATGTTCATCGAGGGTCGGCTCTTGCATTGTTAGAGCAGTGTTGATAGTGTTGTCCTTTTCCTTCTCCGCTAACATCTCTACCGCCGGAACCGGGGTTGTAGCTCGTGGGGAAGACTCGATGGAAGACAGTGATGCTGGTGAATCATCTTCGCTATCGTCAGAGAAGCACGGAGTTCTCACTTGACGGTAATCAGGTTTAGAACACGGTTTGAATTGTTCAAATAGGTCGTTCAAGTTATTGCACGAAAGAACCTGGGCCACGGATAACGATACCCCATGCTGCCGGCAACGTGTTACCAGTTCAACAGCATTGAGAGAATTTCCTCCATTCTTGATAAACCCGGATCCAAGCTCCAGGTCTTCAGTGCCAACCTCCAGGACTGCTGCCACCTGCTCCAACAGCAATTGTGGAAATAGGCTCATCACGATTAACGGTATTTCTTGAGTGTTTGACTGCAGGCCACAGAGTGTACCATTTGTCCGCCATATATAGGCAAAACTTGGCCACCTGCTTACTGAACGTGGTGTTCTAACTCCGCAGGATTATCTAGAATGGTCGCTCGGTAGCCGATGTTTACGCGGCTCACACACCGGGCCTGTTGATGAGTAGTCAAGGGGGCGGGGGCTTGACAAAGAGCTTACCCTACTATTCATTTATATGCCAGTATTATGTATGATTACGCCCCATTGCTTCCGTTACACGTCAATATTTATGTCACGCATAGCCGAAAGATATTCTTTGATGTCTTCAAACAGAATATGAGGCTTCCTTACTAAAAGCGGTCTACACAACCAAAATCGTTATCTATGGGGTATCAAAGGCACCACCTAGGTTGAACTCTACCGGGTTAATTTTTTCATTGAAATATCTTACTATTGCCCACGGTTTTCAGTAAGCTTCTCGGCATTTGTTTTGTTTAAAGCAATGATACAGGTCCCGATCTTAGTGCATGACTTGTTGACCGGAAGGATTTCCGTATGAATGTTTCCATAATCCTGCTAACCCTTCTATTGCTAAGTTCGAGCCGCCTTCTCTCCCGGCTCAGCCTTCGGTCACCGTGAATATACAGAGCAAAGTGTTGCTTGTTAACGGAGCATCCAATCTTGCACTCACATTTGCTGAATGAAAACGAGGGGCATGCTGTTAAAGCTATTGCAAATTTACACTTTCGCATTATTTGCAGATTTTGTTTGATTTTTTATGGACAACATATATACAGTCTGTTTCAGACCCAAACACAAATATGGGGGTTATCTATCTAAACCTTTTCAGGCCCATTTCCGGAACCCTGGGCGGAATTACCATCGCTATCATCGGCCCCTCCCGATGGGCTAACTCCTATTTTTGTTGCTTCTGTTGGCGTAAACGTTCCAAATATATCATCTTTGTCAATATCCCCAATTCCTGGTGGTGGAAATACCATATTAATGACAGTATGGACTGCCATTGATGCCAAAAGCCCATAGGGAAAACCGAGTGCATACAGGCGATCAACTCCGACGGGCATCATGATGGTAGGGTTTATGCTATGTATGAATCCTGGAAGCAATGGAACCCATCCTACCAACCAAGGGATGGCACTCCTCCAGTTAACTCCGGAGGTATAGTAGTATATCCCATCGGGTCTAGAGTGGTAGAGATCTGAGAGTTTGAGACGCCGCTGTCGAACAATCCAGTAATCGCTGATGTGGATTCCGCAAAGGGGGGCCATGAAAATTGAGAATGAGGATATGACGCTGACGAACGTTTTTGCAGAAGCAAGCAACTCCCAGGGGCAGAGTGCCATCCCAAGAATAAGTCCAACATAACATCCGCGACGGATATTGATATATCTTGGCAATAACCCGGAGAGATCCATACCAACCGAATACCCTAGATTCATTATGTCAGAAAGCATCAGGTTTATGGCTTGGGCAGAATTTACCGTTATCAACAACTGTTAAGGCCAGTTGGGAGCTGACCAGTCCGAGGCCAGCAAAAAAGGCCGCTGCTCGCGACGTTGAGCTATAATCCCTTTGCAACCACATTGCGAGGATGGTAGGAGGGTTCCACAGAGGCTCCCCATATATCTTCTGCGTCGCAGATGATGTCAGGCACCCGAAGAGCGGCATGACAGACCCAATTATGATGAATGTGAACCATTGGCCGAAAACTTGATCGCTAGGCTTTCGCGCAAACCGTGAGAAATCCATCTGGCTAGCTGTATATCAAGTCAGCTTGTTGTGCAGCTAAATCGCGGGAATACACTCTAAGGATTTTGCCTACTAAGTGCAATCGAAACCGTCCCTACTACCGTTGTAGTCCCTTGAAGAATGCCAAACCCCAGGGCAGAACTGCCTTGGAGATCTGAAGCTTGGTGAATCAAGTCCCCAGCTCCCTTGGCGTAAGTCAAGGACCATATCATGATTCCCAGCAGTGAAGCAAAAGATATTACATTCATCCCTATCATCAGCTTTTCACTCCTTTCGGGCCGACGATAAAGCATTGGGATCGATATAATATTAAATAACGCCCATCCGATTATTTGCTGGGTGGTTACATGTGCAGACTCCGGGAGAGTATTTTGCAAGTTGTTGAATGAAGGAAATATGGCCGCCAGAATGGCTGACACACAAAGGCCGCCGGTGTATGATTGGAAGGCGAAACCAACGATCGTGAGCCCGATACGTATCACGGTTGGGACAATGGCGCCCTGGGTAATGGGACGGCAAGTTAGATTAATGCATGAATTGAAACTGCCAACCTCATCCTACTTACAAAAATACCCCAGATGACCCTTGAATAGACAGGGAATCCAATGTGCCACTCTGCCCCGATATATCCTATCATCACAGCCACGATTGCTGCAATGATTCTCCCCAATATGACCGCTATCATGGTCTGCCATACGGAGAGCGACGATGCAACAAGGGCAGCGCCAAGCTGCCAGTTGGTGAGACTGAGCTGCCAAACCGACCACCATCCAACAAAGGTCAAAGTCGACCAGGTGCGACGGGAGGGTGGCAGAGGGCGAATATCGTCATTTATCCAAACAGAGACAGCTTCATTGTTCTCAGAGGAAAGTGTCACTGCACGATGGAGGCGGCGCAACATGGTGCCTTGGGATGTTGCTTTCATTGTGCTCGAGGCCAGGGATGGGGGAAAAAAATGCACTGCCGTGACTTTGACAAAACCGATCGCCTGCTATACCCAAAAGCCGACGAGTGACACAAAAATTACTCCATTTAGAAAAAGGAAAGGGGATTGAATCTATAAAAAACGCAAGAAATAAACGTGGCGAGGTTCAGGTGCGAGGCTGATACTCCGTTGCTTCTTCGGTGCCCGAAGATTCTGGCCGGTGACTCGACGGCAACCAAAACCAAACGCAGTTCGATAACTATTATAGACGGCCCAAATGCCATGTTAGTTACTCAAGAAGGTCCGTTGGTCAACATAGTTTTTCTAGCAATTTTGTGGAACATACATCGCTCACCATGACAAGTCGTATCCGTCTCGGAATCGTTGGTCTGTCGGCAGATCCCAGTCATTGCACCAATTTCATCCACAAACTACCCCTAACAACGACTTCATTGAGCAAAGACTATGAAATCGTTGCGTTGTCGATGTCCTCGCCAGAAAAGGCCATGGCAGCTGCTGCCGCCCATGGCCTGCCGCGGGAGAAGGGTTACCATAAGGTTGACGACCTAGCCAGAGATCCCGACGTTGACTTGGTCGTTATCTCGGTGAAGGTCCCTCGTCGTACTGAGTTAGCGATGGCTGCTATTAATGCAGGCAAGGATATATACGTCGAATGGCCCTTTGCGTCCAACTTGGCGGAGGCTGAAGCGTTGGCCAAACGAGCCCGCGAGCAGCAGATCAAGAGCATGGTCGGCCTTCAAACGAGGCTTGCTCCTCAGGTTCTGAAGGTAAGTTTATGGGCTCTACCATTGGAATTATTGTACTAGATAACCCTCTCTAACGGTCAAGGCGACTTTAGATGAAAGAAATCATTCAGACGGGGGCCCTAGGGCGGATCTTGGCTACCAACCTGGTGGTGACTGATGACCTTTTCCTAAAGTTCCACGCCGACAAGAGGCATTCCCATGATAAAGAAAATGGTAACCTCCCCAATTCCAACGGCCAGAGTTCGGTGTGACAAAAGGAACGACAGACTAACAGGTCATTCTCAGGTGCAAACATCGTGACCATTGCCGGTGGCCATCTCATCGACACCATGGTATTCCTCCTTGGCGAATTTACCACTTTAAATGCCCAAACCAGTATGCAATTTCCGAAACCAGTTCTCAAAGATGCCCAAGGCAACCCAAAGACAGGTCAATTCAATGATGCCCCGGACACGTTCACCCTCCATGGTAAAATGGGAGACCAAAACATTCCAACGTCAATATGCATGTACTCACACCCACCAACCAGCCCGAATTTGTTCCAGTGGATTGTTACCGGAGAAAAAGGATCTCTAAAGATGGAAGGTCCTAGTTTGATGATTCATGCTATTCCGCCTTGCTTGTTTGAGACTGATTCCGGGGAGGGGCCAGTTCACTGGAAGGAGATCACCCTGGAAAACACTGGATCTCAAGGAGCAGAGTACCAAGCGTGGCTAGATAACGACAGGTCTCGGATCGTAACACTCGATGATGCTGTGATTCGATACCGCATGATTGATGCCATATTCAGGAGTTCCGAGACGGGGGAGTCTACATCATACAGCTATAAATAGGACTTAGGTAGCATTAGACGGTAGATATGTTAGATATGTGTGAGGTTCAGAATATATATATCAAACACACAGAATTCTCTTGGTTTATTAACTATTAGTCGAGACTATGTTACGGCCAAAAGTAGTTTGACTCAGCTTAATACTACTAATTCATCTTGAATAATTCGGACGTGCAAAAGAAAGTTCAGGAATAGAGATCTATTTTACTAGTTGTGAGCAATGAGGTTGATAATTCCAGGACATCACTTGGTGGCCACATCATCTTTGACAGATGGTCCCAGGTCTCAGATCAATAGCCGACGGCCAAGCGCCTGGCAGCGGAGCAATCCTTGCGATCTCCCAGCCAGATGAAGAAGCTAATCTTCTCCAATCACTTTCGGTACGTTCCTGGCCATGTTCAGCAGTAACCATCACATTGATATCCCCTATTCTAGACATCCGACTGCACCTACCATCGGCCAGCACCGATTCCAGCACCACCAGCCGGCTTACCGGACCTTTGATGATGCTTTTACGGATATTTTCAAGAATCTTTCGGGCCTGTTCGTCGTTCCAGTCATGCAAACACCAGCGCATAACATATGCTTCCGCGGGCACCACTTCAGTCAAGAAGTCGCCTGCAATAAGATTTTCGGAAGAGATGCGTGAGCCAACGTCTGCATACTTTCCGGCCGGTGAGTGGAATGCCTCTTGGAGGAAAGGTAGTACCCTAGGTGTATCAAAGACGCCGCCTCGGATATCAGGAAATGCTCGAAGTAGCGCGGCAATGAGGGAGCCGTCGCCACCTCCGAGGTCAATTAGGGTAGTTCCCGCTAGCTCGCCCCATGGGTATGCGGAGACCATGCCAGGGGTCTGCGCCATGGCCGTCGCTCCCATACACTCCCGTAGGCGAACCATTGTCCCATTGCTCTCGAGAAAGCTGAACATACTTTCATCCGTATCATAATGGATCTGCGCCGGAGAACCTATTCCATATTAGCGCAATGAACATTGATGAAATTTGTTCGGTCATCTAAAGAGCGGTTACTCACGAGCAGCCTCCTCATCCAGCGACTGGGGAAGTCCCCGTGCCATCTCGTAGAACTCATGGCCACAAACACTAGCCCAGCGTTGCCATTGCGTCCAATGTGATTGTTGCAACATCTCCGATGCCTCGTTGTTCCGCACAGTGTCGGTGGCCGAATCATAGTGAAAAATGCCGTTGTTAGCTAGGAGACGAAGTATCTGGCGAAGCCGATCCGGCCGAGCCTTGCTAGCTGTAGCCAGCTGCTCCAATTTCAGAGACCCATCAGAGAGGTGGTCAGCAATCCGCAACTTTACAGCTCCAGCCAGGCATTGGGTATTTTGGTACTCTATTTGTCCGTTTAGTCTTCTGGGGAGTTCCTGGTCGAAAGGGGTCGAAGCCTCGGCTTACCGAACAAATGATCAGCGAGTGCCAAATGGGCAGGTTCAAGGGTCTGAATGACCTTATTTGCTAAGTCAATGATATTGTTTGCTGCTGATGTCACTCTTATATCACCCCCTTGGTCAACTCTTCGAAGTGAAGCGAGTAATGCAGCGTTGTCAGGCTGGTCGAATTCCCTGAGCACTGTGCGGAGGGCAGCCTCGATCGTCGTCAGCGACTGCAACATCGTGAATGATAATACCAAACGGTCACAATATGTTGCTTTGGATAGTAAATAGCGACCGGAAACATCATGGATAAAACTGTGGACAAGCTCCTTAATTAGAGTAGCCTCGGGAGTTGTTGCCGGCCGCCGCCAGGTCAGCCCGGCAGCCGAGAATATGGTATATTCAACCCGCGCAAGTTTGGGGGTCTAAACCAACATATTATCATTATCTGTTTCTTTGCTTGATTCTATGGAATAATTTTCCATGGGTATTAGGAGCCATAAGTCGTCTTACAGCCATGGACAATTCTTGCGACGAACGAGCACCGTTGCTCTCTCAGGCCGAGTCAGACCTCCACCCGCATATTTCACATCCTCAAGAAGATGATACCCAAAATGAGTATACTGTGTCCTATCGAGTTCTACCGATATCATTATTTGCGTCTTTGGGAATGGCAGCCACGATAGCGACAACTATATATGCCTACGCGAATCTGCTGTGCGCTGATCCGAAAGCCTGCAAAGATGGCGAGCAAAGTGCATATGCTGCAGTGGTAGCAATCGCCAATGGAATCGCACATACAGTAGCGATCCTGATCTTAGGGCCACTGGAGCATCTAGTGAAGACGCAGCTGAAAGCAGGCCTAGCTTTATGGATCGTATGCCGAGCTGCGAGTGTCCTGTGCCTGGTTATTGGCGGTGATTCCTCCTCCCCATACCTTCAAATAGAAAGTAGGACGAAAACACCGGAATCAAAGCTGACTGTCTTGAACAAAACTAGTGGCACTTCGAAGCGTTCCAATTGCTGTATCAGGGCGGCTCTTTGAAGGCATCGCATCGGACAATCTTCTTCATTTTAACCTCAACACGATCTATGTGTCTACTGCTTCGCCGTCAGCACCAGAGACATCTCGCCTTATTGCGGCATCATTAGCCTTATATATGGTAGGAACAGCCGTGGGGCCTATGGCTGTTACTGTCTTTCAAAACTATACTGCCAGTTTCACCACAGCAGTGGCGATATTTGCTGTCGCTATGGTATACCTGATGGTGTTCGTACCGAATCCCACGGCAAAGCATGTATCATCCGGGCCAGAAGATGCAGAGTCCATCCAGGAAAGGGTATCAGACAAGTCAAGGTTGATGGTTCTGCTGTCACCATTACAACCATTCTATGATAACCCGCTGGTCATCCCCTATGGCCTATCGTTGCTGTTGTACACAGCCGTTCAAGGCCATCTTTTCCCTGTGATCATGGTTTTCGCCTCTATCCGCTTTCACTTTGCCAGCCTGGAGAATGGTCTCCTAGTCTCTGTTGCAGCAGCTTGCGCCGCACTCCAAATACTGGTGAAAGTGTACATCGCGCCGGGAATTGCCAGACTGCTGGGGCGTCAGTCGGCCACTACAAGCGACAATGCCAACCGAAACACGGTTGTAGCAGCTGTCTGCATTCAAATGACGGCCCTGGTAGCTATGACTCGAGTAACCAGTGCTGTCCAGCTGTATCTGGCGGTTGCAATCTCGGCTGCCGGGCTTGCGGTGCCGGCGTTTTTCAAGAGCCACTTCGTCTCGTTCATGCCGAACGCCTCCCAAGCCATCTCGGCTCTAACGTTCATGGAGAGTATCGGAGGGCTAGCCTCCCCTTTCTTCCTAGGCTCGTGGCAGGCTGTTTTCCCGGGTCAATCAGTGTTTTTCTTCGCAGTTGGTCTTTTGGTGGTCTGTCTGTGTCTGTTCCTGGCGGCGGAATTTCTCGTTCTCTCCAAGAATCGTAGCTGGCTACAGAGCAGAAAAGCACTGAATGACTTAACGCCGTGCTAGCCTGTACGGAGTATCCGTGGACATCCAAACGTTTGTATTCCTCTGTTGTCTAAATACTTTATTAGTTCAGGGGTTTCTTTTTTTTATTTGTTTTCGATCCGAGATCGGAAGTTGACGCCCTTTGGCCGCAGCTTCGAGAGTCTTCAATCCCGCGATATTCAACCATTTCTGGATTGCTATTCGAGTACTCCGTAGTTGAGCAGCATTCATACTATATTCTTGTGGTTGTACGGAGTACAGGAAATGAATTGTTCATTCAAAGGAGCAAGCGAATGTCAGAGCTCTCCTCCGTATGCTGAAACCATTGGCAGTGACCAGGAAGTTGATTAGACCAAGGCCAAGGCTGCAAATCTCTGTATTTAATGAACCATATATAATAGCTACCAGTTTCAAGGGTTGAACTATTATTATTGGCAACAATATTGGCTAATCGAAATACGTCGAGTGGCGTTTGAACTACCCAGAGCAAACAGACAGCATCTCAAAATGCTGCACTGAGTACCCGGTAGAGTGGCAGATAAGTGGTTCGGACACTTCAGCAACCCCCCTAGCAGGATCTTCTGCGTCACAGCCCACTTAGTTCCCTGTTGCTAACGGTGTGCTTGTTGACTAGTAGTGGTCAGAGCCACCCAGGGAGGAGCATCCTCTCGAGAGAAGAGCCCCTGTTCACACCTGCATATCCCGCAAACATTGGCGTATGCAGCCCGGGAGCTTTGTAACAATGTAGAGTGAGCAGGAGGTTTTGTCAAACCCTCCCCCTTGCCTGGCTCAATTATTACTTCCACACAGCATACTCGGCTCCGAGCCCTGTCTCTTGCATATTTGCAACTGGTCGAACACAGCATCCCTCTTAGCTCTTCTTCCCTCCCGCCGCTTCGTGTGTATCCCACCTGCAGATTGGGATCAAAGCGCAATATGACGTATTTTGGTAGCTCGAACACTGTGATCCGAACATCACCCTGAGCTCGCTTTGCCTTGGAGACGGCAAGTCGGCTACCCCGAGCTACCTCTGGCGCCCGCGAGGCCACTATGCGATCTTTCGTATCTCGAGGTACTTCGCGGTGGATCCGGAGCTTCACCGTCGAAAATCTCTGGCGGCCGGCTCAAGACATGGGATGGCAACATGGATTGCCAGCGGGCCAAACAGAGCAGCAGCTCCGGTCACGTCGTTTGCTTGCTCTTCTCAGGGGTTCGCCGGCCTCGAGGTATGTATATATACGCTTTGTAGGGTCCTGCTATAGATCACGGCCGAGGAGCAGCGAGAGCAGAGCGAGTCGACAAACCAGCCGGAGCAGACGGAACAGCCCCCCTTGCACCCTCCAGCAGCAGCAGAAGAGCAAACAAGCCCCTCCTGGCCGTGTCTGCTTTGGCTCTTTGACTGTGGCCGCTGTTGTAAAAGTGTTTCTTTGCATTGTTGCCGTCGCTTGGCCACTAACCAGCAAGTTTGGTTGACTAACTGGCTAACTGGCTAGTTAACTGGCTAGTGTTGGTCACTCTGAATAAAAAACTCCGTCCTTTGTCTTCCCCCGTCACCATCTTCCAGCATCCCCCAACGTCGTCTTCTTCCCGCTTGCTGCAGCTTCATCTTCGTCTTCGACTCGACAGTGATAGCCCGTCTGCGACCTCGTCGTGGCCAGGAACAAGCCCGAGCAGCCACTCACCGCCTCGCTGCTGGCGATCGACCGAGTCTTTTTTTTAGCCGACCTATATAACTACAGCCAGTGAACTAGCAGACTCGGCCCTTGTCTGCTCCACGGCGTTGTCGAGTTGGCTGCGCAGTTCTGCTCCTGGGATCATCAGACAGACGCCAGGAAGAGAGACGGTAAGCTGGTCCCTGTTGTGTGCTTGCGTTCTGCTCGCTAGCCGGGGCGTCTGGGGGTTGTCCTAGATGCCGCTGCACGGCCGGCGGTTGGCTGCAAGAAGAACCCCCCCTTGGCTGACGGTTTGGATAGCTTGACAACCAGCGCCTTTCAACCTCGAGAAACCCCCTGGAGACGGCCGTCGGCTGGGTCAAGCAGTGCATACGGACGCTTCGGTACCGTACAACCCGGCATAAACCTTTAGGACGCTGCTGTCTTTTTCCAAGAAATACGCACCCAGTGTCCCCAAAGTCACTCCGCGCCATCCATATATAAGCTATACCCACCAGCACACCCGTCTCAACCCCTCAACATGGCTTCAATTTCTCCCCGAGTCCGTTTGCGCGGATCCGCTGCTTAGTTTACCGCTGGTCCTGTTTGATATCTCTATATATACCTAGAACGTTCCTTTTCGTCAGTATATCAGCAGGCATCCAGAGTTTCCATACACCCTTCACCTCCCGCACCTCGAGACGACTTACCTTGAATTATTTTGAAGGAGATCATTGCTTTGACAACCCCAACAAGCAGAGGAATAATTAGGAACTATACCTTCTTTTTTTTTTTTT